>NC_092242.1:1459364-1596864 GCF_036320965.1 Panulirus ornatus
TACTAACAAAAAATAACTGCTCTCTCCTAGGATAACACCTCACTTCACTACTTCTCCTCACAGACTTCAAGGTTCAGACAGACATTAGAAACTAATTAATGTTTTACTTCCAGCCTCGGGTCTCTAGTGTAGAGATATGTCGTCCCTTCCAGCACTATAGTGAGCCTTCTCTAGGGTCTGTCGGTCCCCGTTACAGCTGTTGTGTGTCTGGCCCGTGACGCGATTGCTTGCTTCACTCTCCCTGATTACATCCTTAAGTCATTTGGCTTGGCCTGGGTGGCACTGGGTCTGATCTGGGTGACACTGGATCGGTTCTGGATGGCACCGAACTGGGCCTGGGTGGCAATGGATCGGGTCTGGGTGGCACTGGCCTGAGTATGGGTGGTACGAGGCCGAGTTGTAGTGCCGTCTTCCCATACAGCAATGATCCTTCCCAGTCGGACTAACCCAGACGTTATCTACTGTGCTGTGGCTCCGAGAAACTCATCTTCACTGTCTGACATCTTTGTATACGTGCTTTCGTTTTCTTTTTCACAGCAACAGAAGGTACGGGCACAAGTGTGACCCAATCAGAGACGTGTCCTTTAAAATGGTAAATAACTGTTAGAAAGGAGAGATACAATGGGGACTGATTTAACTCTCTCCAGGAATTTGTAGACCCGAAGGGGGGATGAAAGAAGGAAGGCAATTTCAGTTTTTCTGCATGAAGAAAGAAGGAAAGTATCGCAATGAACAATCCTGGTGCAGCTAGTACCACACAAAAACTATGGGAAGAAGCAAACTAACAACTCAGGAAAACAAAAGTCAAATATGATACCTGTAAAATAGTTAGATGGAAACAACATGAAAGCGCATGGAATGAAATAACAGAAGCGAGGTGAAAACTGGTGGGCTTATAATACGGAAGCCTATATATATATATATATATATATATATTGGAAAGGATCACAATTTTGCGCGTGATCAAGATATTCCTATGAGTCCACGGGGAAAATGAAACAAGAAAAGATTCATTTTCCCCGTGGACTCATAGGAATATATATATATATATATATATATATATATATATATATATATATATATATATATATATATATATATATATATATATATTATATATTTATATTTATATTTATTTTTCATTTTGCTTTGTCGCTGTCTCCCGCGTTTGCGAGGTAGCGCAAGGAAACAGACGAAAGAAATGGCCCAACCCACCCCCATACACAATGTACACATACACACGCCCACACACGCAAATATACATACCTATACATCTCAATGTACACATATATATTCACACACAGACACATACATATATATACCCATGCACACAATTCACACTGTCTGCCCCTATTCATTCCCATCGCCACCTCGCCACACATGGAATACCATCCCCCTCCCCCCTCATGTGTGCGAGGTAGCATTAGGAAAAGACAACAAAGGCCCCATTCGTTCACACTCAGTCTCCAGCTGTCACGCAATAATGCCCGAAACCACAGCTCCCTTTCCACATCCAGGCACCACACAAATTTCCATGGTTTACCCCAGACGCCTCACATGCCCTGATTCAATCCACTGACAGCACATCAACCCCGGTATACCACATCGATCCAATTCGCTCTATTCCTTGCCCTCCTTTCACCCTCCTGCATGTTCAGGCCCCGATCACACAAAATCTTTTTCATTCCATCTTTCCACCTCCAATTTGGGCTCCCACTTCTCGTTCCCTCCACCTCCGACACATATATCCTCTTGGTCAATCTTTCCTCACTCATTCTCTCCATGTGCCCAAACCATTTCAAAACACCCTTTTCTGCTCTCTCAACCACGCTCTTTTTATTTCCACACATCTCTCTTACCCTTACATTACTTACTCGATCAAACCACCTCACACCACACATTGTCCTCAAACATCTCACTTCCAGCACATCCACCCTCCTGCGCACAACTCTATCCATAGCCCACGCCTCGCAACCATACAACATTGTTGGAACCACTATTCCTTCAAACATACCCATTTTTGCTTTCCGAGATAATGTTCTCGACTTCCACACATTCTTCAAGGCTCCCAGGATTTTCGCCCCCTCCCCCACCCTATGATTCACTTCCGCTTCCATGGTTCCATCCGCTGCCAGATCCACTCCCAGATATCTAAAACACTTTACTTCCTCCAGTTTTTCTCCATTCAAACTTACCTCCCAATTGACTTGACCCTCAACCCTACTGTACCTAATAACCTTGCTCTTATTCACATTTACTCTTAACTTTCTTCTTCCACACAATTTACCAAACTCAGTCACCAGCTTCTGCAGTTTCTCACATGAATCAGCCACCAGCGCTGTAACATCAGCGAACAACAACTGACTCACTTCCCAAGCTCTCTCATCCACAACAGACTTCATACTTGCCCCTCTTTCCAAAACTCTTGCATTCACCTCCCTAACAACCCCATCCATAAACAAATTAAACAACCATGGAGACATCACACACCCCTGCCGCAAACCTACATTCACTGAGAACCAATCACTTTCATCTCTTCCTACACGTACACATGCCTTACATCCTCGATATATATATATATATATATATATATATATATATATATATATATATATATATATATATATATATATATATATTCACTTGTTAAAGCACTTCTATTTGAAAGTGCGCATGTCTATCTAAAATTCAAACACACACCAAGTGATAAACCCCCTCAGCATTTTTTGTTTTTCTACCTCCTGATCAATTACAGCGTTTGTGATATTACTTCTTCCTGATAACATAGTCATTCAGTGATTCTTGACAGTAAGGAAGACTTGACCATGTCTGAGGGACAATGGCCGGACCGTGCAGGACGAGAGAGAGAGAGAGAGAGAGAGAGAGAGAGAGAGAGAGAGAGAGAGAGAGAGAGAGACTACAGACAGACAGACATATATAAATAGCCTAACAAGGCTGATAGACGGTGTTCTTTTTGAAAACAACATAATCATAACCCTTGATGGCCAGAGTTGCCAAGGATCACAACCCAACCACCATCCACTTGCCAGGGTTGTGGCAGAGGCTGTGGTTGAAGTTGTGATGAATCACAACAGAACCCCAAACCCCGCTGGCCAGGATCATGATGGATCACAACACGTTCATTCGCTGACGAACTGGCAGAAGAAATAATGGAATCCATGAATGTCTTTTTAATTGGAATTTAAATGGAATTCTCCAGCCTGACTCAGCTTTGAACTGCGAGTAAAAAGGTTGTAGAAGAGAAAGAAATAATGACGCGATGCCATGTCCTTTTGGGGAAGAAAATGCTGTTAATTGCATTTGGGGAGAAGACATTTTTATTTTTCTTCTGCGGGCTAGCCAGGAAGAGGACATAAAAGGCCACGTCTTGCACAGTTTTCCTTCTCATTCTGTGAACAATTTTCGACACGAATAAAGTTACGAATTTCTTGTTTACAAAGAGGAATATATATCAAAACAATTCTAAAACGTCAGTCCAAAAATGTCTTATCACGCCACAAAAGAATGAATAAGAATAGCTCGTGAAAAGAATGTATAATGAATTTATCAGTGAAACTAAGTAGCGAAAGAAGAAAAAACAAAGTATCTCGATAAAGAGAATTTGCGTAAACATCATTCACTAACTGGTATATGAAAAGGTTCTTATCCTCTTGCGCACGACGCTACGACCCTTGCGCATGAAGCTACGACCCTTACGCACGATGCTACGAACCCTGCGCACGACGTTACGACCTTTGCGCGCGACGCTACGACCCTTGCGCACGAAGCTATGGCCAGTGAGCACGACGCTAAACCCATGCACACGACGGAACGATCCTTCCACAAGAAGGATACGATATGCCACTACACCAGAGGCGGTACGTACCATAGTGTGCACAACTCGTATTGTCCAGGATATAACCAACCATAGGCAGGTCTGCAGTCGTTACCTGTTCTTCCACGTACGTTGGTCTGCCGTGTGACGGCGTCCTGGAGGGAACAGACCAGACCAACGTGGTGTCGTCTTCAGTTATGAAATTCCTGTGTTTAGAAATTACTCATCAGCTGCGAATTCGCGAATATCAAGACAATAGAACAGGTTGAAGATTCGCAAGTCTTCACGCTTTTGGCATACGGTAGGAGAGAGAGAGAGAGAGAGAGAGAGAGAGAGAGAGAGAGAGAGAGAGAGAGAGAGAGAGAGAGAGAGAGAGAGAGAGAGAGAGAGAGCTTTCCTTTGTGCAACAGTATTTCTCGTTTTCATATCCTCACTGTACAAATATTTCCTCCTGGCCATGTGGGAAGCGGGGCCGGCCCTCACCCAGGACAGCAGGCTTGGCGTCCTGCAGGATACGGTGGACCGACCTCAGGATAACCAGTCTACAATACAGTTACCAACGACAATCATACGACGAAACAACAAAAACAATGTAGAGAAGAATATAAAATCTTAAGAAATATGAAAAAGAAAAACTCTTGACTGGGGTAGAAAGTCTACCCCTGGGATTTGGGTCTTTGGCTTTTGCCAGCCTGCGGGGTGGGCAACCAAGCCTTTCAGAAATAATTCCCAGAGAAGGAACCTTGCTGTGTGTACCTCATCCACCACATGAAACTGCCGGGGCTGGAGTAAGTAATGATACGTGAATAGATAAACTGTTGTGATAACTGAAGGGATTAAGTTAGTGTGTCGGCACGACTCTCACACACAGGTCTGAGAAACAATACGTACATTGAAGAATTGCCTCGATATACAGAACAACACACAACAAGTTTCATTATGATATCTTACGAACAAGACCAAACTGACGTAACGTCTACAACAACCGATCAAATACACTTAGATAAATCATTCAAAATAACTCTGGAAACAAGCGACTGAACCCTCAGGAGGTGTGATGCTATGTGCTCTACGTCAAACCTGGTCAAATGTTTTGGTACCTGATATTGTTTGTGAGATAACAGTGAAAAAATTACCATGGAATTTAATATGAAAGTGAATTCTTTATCAAAATAAAATGATTACCGCATGGAGAAATTATATGGAAATTTCATTTCATAAAACCAGGATAGTAAATTCGAAAAAAAAATGTATATATAAAAAGGTCACAGAGACTTAGAAAGAATTATTATCATATTAGACAATTTCCAGTCACCGTAAAGAAAATTAGAATTTTCACTAAAAATGTTATTGAATATGAAATACATTAGAAGATTTCAACACCAACACTGTCTCACTCCAGTATCACTGTATAGACTAAACCCTCCAATACCATTCTTCATACTTCCCCACTACAGTACACTATACAGACTATCCGACTCCAATGCAACCTGATAACAACCTATAAGGTTTTAAACCAGACTGATGACGTAAACAACGAACAGTTGTTTGAAAAATGGAGGGACAGAGTGACCAGAGGAAGTAACATCATTTAAGCAAAAAGTTATGAAAATGTAAAATTTTCTTTTTTACCGCAAAAATGATGAATCAATGGAACAAAGTGCGTGATGAAATATTAACTGCAGACACTATACATAAGGTTCAAAAGTTGTATGATAGTCGAGAATGTTCAAGAGGCGGGGCTCCTGGAGTGTAAAACGCCCTCCTCGTACAATATAAACACGTAATGACAAATAGGTAGGAACACACAACACCTAACAACACGTAACTCACGCAAGTCCTTATTGCGGTGAGCGCCACGCGATATTAGGCCTGCCTCAGCAAAGTCTTCTCGTCCGGCACTGGTAGGTGTTGTCTCTATGCATGTCTTTCTTTAACTGTATTCTCTTTGTATTCACTATCTTGATATCCCTCGATAACTCTCTCTCTCTCTCTCTCTCTCTCTCTCTCTCTCTCTCTCTCTCTCTCTCCAGGAAATATATCGAGAAAAAAGTCTTAAAACAATGTTATTAAGGAGGTGATTTTCACAGCTTAGATCGCTGGCAATATGGTGGGCCTCAAGTTTGGTAGGATGGGGAGGGGAGAGATGGGGGAGACGGGGTGCTGGCTGCGCTGAGGAGAAGTGCTGTTGGCCAGGCCGGGGAAGGGGGTGCTGTCCAGGCCGAGGAGGAGGGGTGCTGTCCAGGCCGGGGAGGAAGGTTGCTGGCCAGGCCGGGGAAAGGGGTGCTGTCCAGGCCTGGGAGGAGGGGTGCTGGCCAGGCCGAGGAGGAGGGGTGCTGTCCAGGCCGGGGAGGAGGGGTGCTGGCCAGGCCGAGGAGGAGGGGTGCTGGCCAGGCCGAGGAGGGGTGCTGTCCAGGCCCGGGAGGAGGTGTGCTGGCCAGGCCGAGGAGGAGGGGTGCTGTCCAGGCCGGGGAGGAGGTGTGCTGGCCAGGCCGGGGAGTAGGTGTGCTGGCCAGGCCGGGGAGGAGGTGTGCTGGCCAGGCCGAGGAGGAGGGGTGCTGGCCAGGCCGGGGAAGGGGGTGCTGGACGGGCCGGAGAAGAGGAAGAGCTGCTAAAACTGGGGTAGAGAAGATGGTGGCCAGGCTAGGGGAGAGGGGGTGCAGGTCGGATGGGGGGAAGAGATGTCAGACTGGGTGGCGGAAGGAAAACACAGGCTGGGGGCGAGGAAGGTTGTAAACTGGGGTAGAACGTTGACAAGGGTGTAGGCTGGGGAGGAGGGAGAAGGCCCATGGGAGGCAACCTGGGGTGGGAGATGCTTCAGGCATCTTGTATATTCGGTAAAGCTCTGGGCCACTATGCCAGGGTAAGGCCGATAAGCAAGGCAGAGAGTTAATTAAGATAAGACGGCCGAGCCATCAAGCCCACCAAGAAGCCGCCATAAGTCGGCCATGCACCCACCTTGAGTGAAGCATGAAGCTAGCCAGAGCTCACCCCACCATGAGTTCAATATGAACCCACCAAGAGCCCACATTAGACCCACCACAAGCTCACCATGAAACCACCATAAGCCCACCAAGAAGATACCATGAGCCTTGGTGTGGCCAAAGGATACATTACTAATCACCTAATATAGATGCTAATTATCATTTTTTTTTCTGATTTCTTGACCATTCTAAGTTCATTTAGTAAATTATAAAAAAAACAGAAGGGAGATGATTGCTTTCTTCCCTTATCTTTCTTTAACAAGTGCAGCTGCTTCCTTGGTTTACCTTCATTCGCCTCCTCACTTCCTTCACGATCATACTTTCTTACTTTCCTCACTTTGTGAATTTCTTTTTTCTTTTCTTTACCTCTTTCTCTACCCACCACCTATGCCACTGCAGAGCACCCTTCCTCTCTCATAGCTGACTATCACTTTAAGCCTACCACTATCCTTTCAACTTACTGGCGTTTATTGCTGTTAAGAATATAGCTATACCACCAACTATATCCTAATTATCATAGCCAAGATCTAAGCTCACACCAAGGTAATATGTCCGTGGCCGGATTATCCTCTGGAGTAGGTGTACATAATATTGTTCTTCAACAATGTTAGGCACTTATATATCATAGTGCGACTCATATCTTGGGCATGTCATACTAATGGTTATGGCATTAAACACACTCGTTTGTACATTTAGAAACACTGTTCATAATCTGCCGTGTTATTAACACCCCCGCCAGCTAACCGTGAACCACCGGCCACCGAAACAAGAAGAACGTTACCAACCCGGTCACAAAGGATATATTTTCTTCATCTCTTATTGATCCATCAGGTCAACTCACGCCTGGTGCACTGATGACAATGTGTTCTCTGGTATGCAACTCCAGGCACAGGTCGGGTGGATCTTTGACTTTATGGCGTGTTTAGGTGGGTGGATGTGTGTGTTAAGTATGGTGTGGGGGTGACGGTAGGTGGTGCGAAGTGCTATACGGGGGTCGACGTGCTGTCAGTGCAGTAAACCAAGGCATGCGAAGCTGTCATAGGAAGCGACGGAAAGGTCTGCAGAGTTTGGTTTGTGTACAGACGGGTCTGGTTTCGGTGTATTCTACATGACAAAGGAGATGTGAGCGAATGAGGCCGTTTCTTGTCCGTTTCCGACGCTACCTTGCTACATGGGAAATGCCGAACAAGTATAATATATACATATAAGCAGAAATCTCAAGCATGTATTGTGCAGATGAATTCGCTGTTAACCATTCTTGCCGTGGATCGAACCAGTGATCATTGGTTCGTAGGGTGCGGGATTTGAGAATTTCAAATCCCGCACCCTACGAACCACATCATGCCGGTTTTCAGAACTTTCTGGATTTGAGAGACAATATAATCAGGCACCTTATCATAGAACTACTCCCCTAAATAGCCTGTGCAGTAATAATTGCTTTTTGTTAACATTAACACAAATGAGAGATAAACAAACCTACACTGCAGTCACGCTGGAATGTACAACGCAAATTATTTCGGGGCATCTTAGCTTGCGAAGTCAACACAGGCCTGGATAGTGGTACATTCTCGCTCCATTGCTGCTGCATTATCAATAACGTATCCAGAAAATTTTGTTTAGGCTGATAAAGTTTTCCTGGCCTCTACACTCATCTTCTCATCTGTTTCAGCATCATATGATAGCTTGATTCTTCTGTTTCTTCATTTGATAGATGCTTGAAGTATCCACATGAGACTCCCTCCTAACTTATTCTTCTTACTGATGCACTTTTCTCATTATTTTTCAAGAGTTCGCCTTATTCACAATAGACATGAAATTAAATGACGGCGCTACTAGTCATGCAGATATGTGCCGACATCGTCAACGTGATTAGCATGGGTAGAGATGGGTAGAAACGATGGCATAAAGGCACAACAGAATGTCTGAAGGATTCTGGCACAAGCTAAACAAAGAAATCAAACCAAGAATTAGGCCGGAGGGCAACTCAGAACAAAGCGGCAACGTCGAGAACTCATTTCAAACTGATCGTCGAAGCTGGGCTGGTTGGTCCCAGGTTTGTGATTGCATCCGGATTTCATTTTATTCAATTTCAATTGAAATATTTTTCAAACCGAACTGATTTGAGGAATGTCCGGATTGGAAGGACCCGAATTTGAAAGTTTCACCGTGTGTATACACACACACACACACACATATATATATATATATATATATATATATATATATATATATATATATATATATATATATATATATATACATATATATATATATATACATATATATATATATATATATATATATATATATATATATATATATATATATATATATATATATATGTATATATATATATATGTATATATATATATATATATATATATATATATATATATATATATATATATATATATCCCTGACATAGGGGAGAAAGAATACTTCCCACATATTTCCTGCGTGTCGTAAAAGGCAACTGAAAGGGGAGGAAGCAGGGGACTGGAAATCCCCCCCTCTCGTTTATAATTTTCCAAAAGAACGAACAGAGAAAGGAGCCAAGTGAGGATACTCCCTCTAAAGCTCATTCCTCTGATCTAAACGCTACCTCGCTGACGCGGGAAATGGCGAATAAGTATGAAATATATAAATACATATTCTTGGCGGCATACGAGGTAGGAAGTTACAGCACATTCTTTGCTTATTTTCTCTCGTACAAAGGAAAGCGACGATTTGGAAGTAAGTTCTTGCATCTTCAGGCTGGATCTGATGGTTGTGTCATGCGTGGCTGAAGATGAAGCAAGTTAGTTCCAAAACATCGCTGTCCTACGGCCAACTCCTGAAGAAACTTCAAGAAGACAATGAAGAATTGTACGGCAAGTAGAAACTGTACATTGAAAAATGAAAAAAGGAGAATGTGCCATAGCTTTCAACCTCGTAAGCCTCCAAGAAAATACCCTGCCTAACTACTATATATATATATATATATATATATATATATATATATATATATATATATATATATGGTTGCGAGGCGTGGGCTATGGATAGAGTTGTGCGCAGGAGGGTGGATGTGCTGGAAATGAGATGTTTGAGAACAATGTGTGGTGTGAGGTGGTTTGATCGAGTAAATAATGTAAGGGTAAGAGAGATGTGTGGAAATAAAAAGAACGTGGTTGAGAGAGCAGAAGAGGGTGTTTTGAAATGGTCTGGGCACATGGAGAGAATGAGTGAGGAAAGATTGACCAAGAGGATATATGTGTCGGAGGTGGAGGGAACGAGGAGAAGTGGGAGACCAAATTGGAGGTGGAAAGATGGAGTGAAAAAGATTTTGAGTGATCGGGGCCTGAACATGCAGGAGGGTGAAAGGCGGGCAAGGAATAGAGTGAATTGGATCGATGTGGTATACCGGGGTTGACGTGGTGTCAGTGGATTGAATCAGGGCATGTGAAGCGTCTGGGGTAAACCATGGAAAGTTCTGTGGGGCCTGGATGTGGAAAGGGAGCCGTGGTTTCGGGCATTATTGCATGACAGCTAGAGACTGAGTGTGAACGAATGGGGCCTTTGTTGTCTTTTCCTAGTGCTACCTCGCACACATGAGGGGGGAGGGGGATGGTCTTCCATGTGTGGCGAGGTGGCGATGGGAATGAATAAAGGCAGACAGTGTGAATTGTGTGCATGGGTATATATGTTTGTGTCCGTGTGTGTATATATATGTGTACATTGAGATGTATAGGGATGTATATTTGCGTGTGTGGACGTGTATGTATATACATGTGTATGGGGGTGGGTTGGGCTATTTCTTTCGTCTGTTTCTTTGCGCTATCTCGCAAACGCGGGAGACAGCGACAAAGCAAAATAATAATAAATATACATACATACATATATATATATATATATATATATATATATATATATATATATATATATATATATATATATATATATATATATATATTGAACCAGGGCATGTGAAGCGTCTGGGGTAAACCATGGAAAGTTCTGTGGGGCCTGGATGTGGAAAGGGAGCTGTGGTTTCGGTGCATTATTACATGACAGCTAGAGACTGAGTGTGAACGAATGGGGCCTTTGTTGTCTTTTCCTAGCGCTACCTCGCACACATGAGGGACGAGGGCGTTGTTTATTTCATGTGTGGCGAGGTGGCGATGGGAATGAATAAAGGGAGACAGCATGAATTATGTACATGTGTATATATGTATATGTCAGTGTATGTATATATATGTGTACATTGAGATGTATGGGTATGTATATTTGCGTGTGTGGACGTGTATGTATATACATGTGTATGGGGGTGGGTTGGGCCATTTCTTTCGTTTGTTTCCTTGCGCTACATCGAAAACGCGGGAGACAGCGACAAAGCAAAATATATATATATATATATATATATATATATATATATATATGCAGGAGGGTGAAAGGAGGGCAAGGAATAGAGTGATTTGGAGCGATGTGGTATACCGGGGTTGACGTGCTGTCAGTGGATTGAATCAAGGCATGTGAAGCGTCTGGGGTAAACCACGGAAAGCTGTGTAGGTATGTATATTTGCGTGTGTGGACGTATGTATATACATGTGTATGGGGGTGGGTTGGGCCATTTCTTTCGTTTGTTTCCTTGCGCTACCTCGAAAACGAGGGAGACAGCGACAAAGCAAAATATTTATATATATATATATATATATATATATATATATATATATATATATATATGCAGGAGGGTGAAAGGAGGGCAAGGAATAGAGTGATTTGGAGCGATGTGGTATACCGGGGTTGACGTGCTGTCAGTGGATTGAATCAAGGCATGTGAAGCGTCTGGGGTAAACCATGGAAAGCTGTGTAGGTATGTATATTTGCGTGTGTGGACGTATGTATATACATGTGTATGGGGGTGGGTTGGGCCATTTCTTTCGTCTGTTTCCTTGCGCTACCTCGCAAACGCGGGAAACAGCGACAAAGCAAAAAAAAAAGAAAAAAAAAAATATATATATATATATATATATATATATATATATATATATATATATCGTGGAGTGCCATGATCTTAAAGTTCTGAAAATAGCCAAAGAAAAATTTTTGACGCATATCTGTTGCTTGACTCTGGGTAAGGTTCTGGGTGGGTGTCAGCTACGTTTCAACATGAGCAAATCTTTCATTGTTAGCTGGCTGGCTGGCTGGCCGGTGTGTGAGAGTGTGATGCTGTGGAAGTAAAGCTAAGCTGCCCAGTCTTATGAGAAAGAAAGGCAGGAATAACCTTTGGGATCCATCTCCACACAGTGACTCTGGAAGTTAACGACGATTTCAATTCAAGAAGACAAGGAGAACTTCCAGGGCTAATTTGTGGAGCTTGTGTCTGTCCAGCAAATGTCGAGTCTTACAAGATCTTCACTATGATGGAGATATCTAAGCTGTTTTCTAGTCTCATGTCTGGGGTATTGTTAAGGCAGGCAGGAGGACTCGTGAAATATGCCTTTTATGTATAATTTCTATAACTCGTGTGTGTGAGTGTGTGTGTGTGTGTGTGTGTGTGTGTGTGTGTGTGTGTGTGTGTGTGTGTGTGTGTGACACTGTGGAGTTCCATGTACTTTTCAGGAATCTGGAGGTTTGAATCAAATGTAATCTTTCAACATAACTTTTCCATCTTCGCAAAGTTCTCTGGAGACTCTACACATTTCATTTATCAAAAAAGAAAAACATTTCTAGATTTTGCATTGAGAAATGACCTATCCTGACCATACTGCAGGAGGTCATGATCCTGGCTGCAAATTAGTTTACCCCGAAGTCGTTGTTTCTCGTAACTGATGATGAACGCTTCTTGTTCCTGGGATTAACCAGGTAACACCGACCTTATCTTCAGCTTGGGACTATGTTTTCCGGTCAACAACACACGAGGAGCACACGAGTTAGAATCTTGGATCATAACTCCATAAACACGTTATGACTTGGGTCAGTCGTGCGTTTCACATCATCAAGATCTTTGGCTCAAATTATATATTTACACTTTAGATCTTTATCAGAGAGAGAGAGAGAGAGAGAGAGAGAGAGAGAGAGAGAGAATATTGCCGTTTTCCCATTTTTTCATCACATACACTGACGTTAAATTCCTTAGACTCAACTCTTTCTGAGGCATCAGTATACAGGTTGAGTCAGGATGGTTGAGGGGGGGGGGGGGGGTGATGGGGGTCGCTTTCCGGCCGGCACGTCTGGTCGCGTTCAGAGGCAGAATTAAGAATTGGAAAATCTCCGTCAACCAAATTAGTTTAGAAAGTATCCCAGTTGGTGTCTTCCTCATGCGCCTCACGCCCTCCCCGCCCTCAAACTTTAATCCAATAATGCCATCCGCATCTTGCATCTTATCCTGTTTTATTCTCAACTTCTGAAGCCATCTTATCTTAGTCTTATCAGATATTGTTACTAGCGTTTTACAACACCGCCACTTATCATATTCCTTTTCTTCTCACCATTTTCTCGACTCTGGTCCAACCATTTGTCTTTCTTCTCTTCACTTATCTCTCACTGGAAGTTTAATTGTTGTCTTTATTGAAGATTTTCTTTTATATCAAGATGCAGGACATTCCTTTTTGTTTATTCATTCATTCACTTCACTAAATGTTTACTATTCTTACTTGTGTCTGAACTTCTTCCCATGACCTACGCAGATGTATATGTGGCTGATGACTTACATACATACAGGCCACAACTGCGCTGGGATATACATTATACATGACTTGGTAAGAGTTTTCCTTCTTAGTGGAAAATAACATTTGTTAGTGACGCATGAGACACTTGTTAGTGGCACAGGACACCTCTCCTGCCCACACGTCTTGTGTGTTCGTCCATGTACCTATACGAACGCCTAATAAAGTTCGATCTTCAAAGTTTATTCATATATTCTCATTTTCTCGTACACAGAACTACTTTCCTGGGAACGATACTGAAGTAGTTAACAACGTACCTAAACTATACTTGGCAATGGCTTTGTTCTCTTCAGACTATCTGAACACCTAACAGTAAGCCACAGAGTCATGCTACAGACATGGAAGGTAATGAATCAAAAGCTTCCTTTTCTTGCTGACTAAGATTTCTCTAAATCTATAGTTCTCATATTTATATATATATATATATATATATATATATATATATATATATATATATATATATATATATATATATATATATATATATATATATATATAAGATAGATTCCAGGTGTGATGAGTTTGTAGTTGCCAGACCAACATTGCCATCTTGTCATTATTTTGTCCTGGATTTCCTCATATTTTCTGACATACTGCAAAACATCTCTAAAGACCTGGTACCACGTGATGTAGAGTCTCGCCGTTTATCTCTGACTTTTATGGTTATCTGCTGGTAACAATGTTTCTCCCAACAAACCGTCTCCAGGGGAAGGACCTCATACCCGCAGTAGACTGTTACCTTTCTAGCGATGGGTTGAAAGGGGTATGCATTAAACTCTCATGGGATGGGGTTGAGATGGATACTCTGGGGCTGGGATGATAGGGGTACTCAGGGGTGCCCCGTTGGGGTGAAGTGAGAGGGTTAGACAGTACTGTCACCGAGGGTAGGTGAAACAGGGTAGACAGTGGCGAGTCACTGGGGATAGGATGACGGGGGAAGACAATGGTGCCCATCTGGGGGTGAACTAATCATACCATGACAAACAAACAAACAACAAGATAATCTTTTGTGTATAAACAACACAATCCTGTACTTGTCATGACCGATCCTAAGGTAAATGTACCATGAATTATGCAAATAAACCTGCTGACGTCATCAGCCCCACAAAGAGGAGCGTAATTTTCCAGCCCAGAAATGTTCGTCCACAGATACTTGAAGATCCAATTATACCCCGGCACTGCTGCACGTACACGAAAACCTTCAATTCGCAGTAATTTATCTGAACAGATATTCTTTTTATTTTATTACTTTACACTATTTTCCAATACACAATCTCCATTTTCAATATATATCTGGGGAACGCCAAGCGATTGTAACAACAGTATGACTAACACGAACACATGGTCTACCCCAGCATACTTACAGTATACTCTCTGGCCATATGTAGAGTGTACTCTACACGAATCTGGGGTATGCTACATGACCAAAACTGGTATGTGCCCACGACACAAGTTGAGCATACTTCCAGACGACACCTAGTGCATATTCTGGTCACATCTGGAATATAATATCCAGCCACATCTAAAGTATTATCTCTCGTTACGTCAAGTCAACAAATTGATTACATGCAAAACACGTAACCATCAACATATATCTGGGAGTCCAGTCAATGCTGACCAATACAAATATTATTCAAGTATCTATGTTTATTCCTCCATAATTCGTACTAATATTCCAGGGGTCTGGCCACATTCCAGGGGTCTGGCCACATTCCAGGGGACTGGCCACATTCCAGGGGTCTGGCCACATTCCAGGGACCTTTCAATAACGTAAAGACTCCATAATAAACATATTACATATAATAGAATGCATATGAAGCGACTTTGAGATCTATAACAAACCATCTTATCATTTGGAAATAGAACTAATCAAACATTGAGTCTACAGCAGCTACAGTATTATCCAACATGCTGGTGTATCTCACATGATCTCTGAGCCACCAAACAAACTAACATATACTTCTGGCTCTAAGTTTACATAGCAGGGAATGATAATATATCTCATATCTGAATACACCAATACCAGCTCAAATTCTAAAGTGATTCATAATCATACGTCTTAGGAAACATTAATCCAGTACAGATCAACGAACCACCGTAGAGTATCCATACATTCACAGGTGTTACCAAACCAGTATGACCAGTCGTCCTCCGCAGTAAATGGTCATATTCTGCAGGCAGTGCGGGTGAGGAGGTTCTTGCACCAGCTCTACAGACTTAGCTACATTGTCTCACGGTCCAGCAATACCTTCAGCTGCCTATCAAGTTGGCTACGCTCTTATGGGGTACCTGACTACACATTTTGAGTTGGGTACCTATTCTGAGTTGGGTACCTATCCTGAGATGGTTACGCTGGAATGAAGCCGCCTTAGCTATTTTCCTTCAGGTGTCTAGGAGCTTTTAGAGTTGGCTACACTATCACGGAGATTGGATACACCCTTGTGTTGGTTACACTGCCAGAGCCACAGTCGGGCCAGCTTACTTTCATCAAAAACAGAATAATCTTTTACCCATACACGGTTGATCTCAGATCAACATCATTCACTACAGCTTCCTTGTTAATATTCAGGTGTAAATCTGTCTCAGTAGACGTACTAATTAACCACCTTGAGGTACTCACCCTGGACGGCCAAGATGGCGGGGCCTGAGGTCCGGGTTCCGACAAGGTTGGAGGCGACGCAGACATAGCTACCCTCGTCCGTCTGCAGGGTCTCCGTCATCACCAGGCTGCCTCCCTCACTGATGTACACCCTGGCCACACAGTAAGGAGTCAGCTGATTAATGGTAAACATACATCATCCGTCAGCAAATACACTTTAATTGAAAGGCTTATAGGTATCAAATAATCCTTAAGTAAATAAATGTCAGCTGATGCAAAAGTAAACTCAACGTTTGCTGATGAAAGGTAAACAAACTGGAGGTAAGATTAACTGATAAACTGAAAGACTGACTGAATGACTGTAGACAAACTTCAGGTGATACAGTAAAGGATCCACTGACAGAGAAAATAAACAGTAAAAGACTTTCCGAAAGAAAAAAGCAGAATATAAATATATTGGCTTATGTAGTAAGATACCTGCTGACATATAAAGCTAACAAACGCCTGATCCAGAATAAGATCCGATCATGTATATAAACTCTGCTGAGCAGAGGGTGTGCCTTCAGTTTCTTATCAAAAAGGTAAACAAAGATCAGCTGATGCACAAGTTGACTAACATCAGTCAATCGAAACGTAAACAATCATCAGCTGATGTGTAATGTAGCAAGAGGAAAGACTGAGGGGAAGACTGAGGGAAAGAAGGACAGGGAAGTGAAGAGACAACAGGAGAGGAAACAGCCAGTGTTTGGAGAGGGCAGGGGTAGCAGAGGGTAGAAGTGATACTGATGTCTGTATCCTTGTATAGTGAAACAATGGAAGACACACACTATAAACAAGCATATGCTTAGACATCAGATATATATAAATCAGATGGTTAAGGTTGATGAGAGAATCACTGTAGGAATGAAACTGATTATATAAGGTCAGGCGAAGAAAGGAAAAAATACGCAGATGAAAATAAAGGTAAGAGTAGTAAAGAGAAGAGAGAATGACACAGTAAGAATCCCAGTTGAGGGAAAATGAAGATCAATGTTTCGGGAAAATCATACGAAGATACAGACGCTGGGAGACGCCAGTCAGAAATAGAAATCTATCTCAGAAAACATAAAACAAATGACTGTAAAGAGGTCGAAATTATAGTCTCCAGATGAGAAAGACATTCGTAAGATATGATCCTCCGAAAATTACCTGAAAACAGTGAAAAATGATGCGAGGAAACCAAAATAGAGCAGTGAAACAATGCATCAGCGACATAATGAAAAATTCCGGCCATAACATATTTTGTTCACAGCTGAATAAAGTTCAAGCGATACAGATATTTGACTCAGTCCTTCAGTTCAATATATATATATATATATATATATATATATAAAACCATGAAAGTAAAAACCCATTTAAAGATCCCTAGTCTACTGTGTATCCCCATTACTTCGAAATCCTGAGCCATCATCCATATACTCCCTCCCTCCTGGCTTCTTTATTACCCTCCTCTCCAACACTTTCACCCCTCCTTCTCTCCCATAGCTCATTTTCACCTCTCCCTCTTTCCCACTACTCACACTGACTTACAAAATTGTAGTATAATACACTAACTCACACTGAGTCACGTGACTGACCTAAATGTTGATAACTGTGTTGTTGGGGCAGAAATTTCCGTCATGTACACAGCACGTCTCTGTATGTATGTAATCATCTATTTGCACTACGCGGGTAAGGAGTTCTACAGTAAGGGGCCCGAACTCTTGCATATTCTCTAATATACATTATCTTAAACTTATGTATGTTGTCTGCATTCACCATGTCCTCAATCCTTTTATTCCATTCATCAACCACTGTACACACACACACACACACACACACACACACACACACACACACACACATTATATATATATATATATATATATATATATATATATATATATATATATATATACATATATATATATATATATATATATATATATATATATATATATGGATTTGTATGTAGCATTTATGGATCTGGAGAAGGCATATGATAGAGTTGATAGAGATGCTCTGTGGAAGGTATTAAGAATATATGGTGTGGGAGGCAAGTTGTTAGAAGCAGTGAAAAGTTTTTATCGAGGATGTAAGGCATGTGTACGTGTAGGAAGAGAGGAAAGTGATTGGTTCTCAGTGAATGTAGGTTTGCGGCAGGGGTGTGTGATGTCTCCATGGTTGTTTAATTTGTTTATGGATGGGGTTGTTAGGGAGGTGAATGCAAGAGTTTTGGAAAGAGGGGCAAGTATGAAGTCTGTTGTGGATGAGAGAGCTTGGGAAGTGAGTCAGTTGTTGTTCGCTGATGATACAGCGCTGGTGGCTGATTCATGTGAGAAACTGCAGAAGCTGGTGACTGAGTTTGGCAAAGTGTGTGAAAGAAGAAAGTTAAGAGTAAATGTGAATAAGAGCAAGGTTATTAGGTACAGTAGGGTTGAGGGTCAAGTCAATTGGGAGGTAAGTTTGAATGGAGAAAAACTGGAGGAAGTAAAGTGTTTTAGATATCTGGGAGTGGATCTGGCAGCGGATGGAACCATGGAAGCGGAAGTGAATCATAGGGTGGGGGAGGGGGCGAAAATCCTGGGAGCCTTGAAGAATGAGTGGAAGTCGAGAACATTATCTCGGAAAGCAAAAATGGGTATGTTTGAAGGAATAGTGGTTCCAACAATGTTGTATGGTTGCGAGGCGTGGGCTATGGATAGAGTTGTGCGCAGGAGGGTGGATGTGCTGGAAATGAGATGTTTGAGGACAGTGTGTGGTGTGAGGTGGTTTGATCGAGTAAGTAATGTAAAGGTAAGAGAGATGCGTGGAAATGAAAAGAGCGTGGTTGAGAGAGCAGAAGAGGGTGTTTTGAAATGGTTTGGGCACATGGAGAGAATGAGTGAGGAAAGATTGACCAAGAGGATATATGTGTCGGAGGTGGAGGGAACGAGGAGAAGTGGGAGACCAAATTGGAGGTGGAAAGATGGAGTGAAAAAGATTTTGTGTGATCGGGGCCTGATCACGCAGGAGGGTGAAAGGAGGGCAAGGAATAGAGTGAATTGGATCGATGTGGTATACCGGGGTTGACGTGGTGTCAGTGGATTGAATCAGGGCATGTGAAGCGTCTGGGGTAAACCATGGAAAGTTGTGTGGGGCCTGGATGTGGAAAGGGAGCTGTGGTTTCGGGCATTATTGCATGACAGCGAGAGACTGAGTGTGAACGAATGGGGCCTTCGTTATCTTTTCCTAGTGCTACCTCGCACACATGAGGGGGGAGGGGGATGGTATTCCATGTGTGGCAAGGTGGCGATGGGAATGAATAAAGGCAGACAGTGTGAATTGTGTGCATGGGTATATATGTATGTGTCTGTGTGTGTATATATATGTGTACATTGAGATGTATAGTTATGTATATTTGCGTGTGTGGACGTGTATGTATATACATTGTGTATGGGGGTGGGTTGGGACATTTCTTTCGTCTGTTTCCTTGCGCTACCTCGCAAACGCGGGAGACAGCGACAAAGTATAATAAAATAATAAAATAATATATATATATATATATATATATATATATATATATATATATATATATATATATATATATATATATATATATATATTGTAAAATTCTCTCATCTTCAAGCCACAGAGACATATAATCGACAAATTCAGAATAGAACTGTTGTCATAAAGGTAAAAATAATAATTTTGTCTGGTTAATACACGTTCGTTCACCTGCTGACACTTCACGTGCGATTATCACTGACAGTCACCACCAACAAATCCCCGGCAAAGACGTCTTCGACGGTCAGGTACATCAACATGTCTTCCCGTCAGACGACCCGTAGCGCATTGTTGACCTTCCACCGATTTTTCCTCCCAGCTTTGGTCATGCTTCAAGAAGCTGCAGGTGCCATTCTGTTTTTATCCCTCTTTCTCTAGATAAGTAGTACGTTTCATTGTTGGTGAACGTCTTTGTCATGCGTTTGTTCTGAGTCGGAAACTACGTGATGTTTTACTCTTATGTAGGAAAGAGATGTAACAACTTTTTTTCATCTACGGCCACACTGGTAAGCGTTAGTTTTACTGTGGTAAGTTTATGTCTGTGGTTTTCGGTGCAAACTATTTTCGTCTGTAACTCTCTCTCTATGTGGGTCCCGCCCTCTGGAACAAAGCCACACACTTTTTACGATTTTCTTCGTCGTTTTGGAAAATCATCTCAGCATATATTTCATCGCTGTAATAGGTTATAAGATCAAAGTATATGAACTTACTTCAGAAATTACATCTTATGTGATTTTCATCTTGTCTCAGGGATCACACGACATGATCATCACCTGGAGTTGAGCTCCCCTGTGCTAGGTGTGCTTTGTACGGCTGCCATAAATGTAGAGGAATGTTGAAAATCATTGATAAAGACCATAAATATTTGTTACTGACGCCTCTTATCCCCATAGTGTACACACACACACACACACACACACACACACACACACACACACACTCAAAAATGATAAAACGCAAATAACTAGGGCAACAATGTTCTTCATAATCATAGTTCTTAACATAACTTTATGAGTGTAACAAGAGTGCATCATGCCACATTTCACATAGAACTTAACAAAACTGTTGGCAACCTCTATATTTCTACACTCTTCAGCTCTCGCAAATTGAGACTCACATCCACATGGTCTGCCTTCTCACTCTCAATTTACATACATTGATTTTCATCAGTAATGAGTCCAACTGCTTTATGCTATGGCTTTTAAGAAAACTTGATCAGGAAAATATTGACCCATATCTTATACTCATCTAGAAATATCAAAAGAAGACATAAATCCCTCGTATGCAAAAGAGACAGATCTTATCGTCCATCAAAATCCCATCGATAAAATATTACTACATAAAATCCATGATTATCGCTCCAACACGAGGCTTCAACAGGGTCAACAGTGCTTTCTCTTATTCATCGTCGGTTCGGCCTTATATCGTTCAAGCATAGGGGTGAGAACGCCCTATTACAGCCCTACATACCGCGGGAAAGGAGCCATAAGGCGCCCTAAGGAAAGCCGTTCGGCGCGTCGTCTTAGATCTGCCATCGTACATACAGCGACAGATTACCGTACGAGTGTCGCAACGAATGGCGAATTACAAACTTTTATGTAGGCAGGAGTACAGTACCCTCACAGCAGGGGAGGAAGGGTGGGACGGGTCAAAGGCCGACTAAGGGGGGATTAAGGGAGGAGGAAAGGGTGTAACTTGAGACTTTGATGATGGTGCGGAGTTTTGCTCGGGAGGGTGAATTAGGCGCCGTATTTGAGTGACTGGTACGGGGAAATGGGGAGTCCATGGTGAAGTGGAAGTAGCGCAAGCCTTGTAGGGGGAGGTGGGATGAACCTGGTTAAGAAGAATCGACACAGATCTACTTGGGGGTAGCGGGGAGTCCTTGGTGAAAGGGACATGACCGATAATCTGGCAGGGGAGGTGAGAGGGAGGGAGGAGGGTCCCTGAAGTAGTAAGGGTGACGCAAGTCTGGCAGGGGAAGTTGGGGAGTCCCTGGTGAAGAGTGAGTGGCACTCCGGCATCATGGGGGATAGGATGGTCTGCGTCACTCGTCAGTCGAGATAACCGTGTTCCCCCAGGCTGCCGCTGCTGACGTCCAGGATGAAGACATCGCCAACGTGAGCCCTCCTCCCCACCTGGATGATGCTTTTATCCACTCTGGTTCCTCCAGTCGTTCCCAGACTTAGGTCATATGTTGAAAAGAGATGCTGCTCTCTAATAAGCTTTGCTAAACTATATATTTCTTGGTGTGTGTGTGTGTGTGTGTATATATATATATATATATATATATATATATATATATATATATATATATATATATATATATATATTGGCGGAATGCGTGCATAGTGCCATTGTACAAAGGCAAAGGGGATAAGAGTGAGTGCTCAAATTACAGAGGTATAAGTTTGTTGAGTATTCCTGGTAAATTATATGGGAGGGTATTGATTGAGAGGGTGAAGACATGTACAGAGCATCAGATTGGGGAAGAGCAGTGTGGTTTCAGAAGTGGTAGAGGATGTGTGGATCAGGTGTTTGCTTTGAAGAATGTATGTGAGAAATACTTAGAAAAGCAAATGGATTTGTATGTAGCATTTATGGATCTGGAGAAGGCATATGATAGAGTTGATAGAGATGCTCTGTGGAAGGTATTAAGAATATATGATGTGGGAGGCAAGTTGTTAGAAGCAGTGAAAAGTTTTTATCGAGGATGTAAGGCATGTGTACGTGTAGGAAGAGAGGAAAGTGATTGGTTCTCAGTGAATGTAGGTTTGCGGCAGGGGTGTGTGATGTCTCCATGGTTGTTTAATTTGTTTATGGATGGGGTTGTTAGGGAGGTAAATGCAAGAGTTTTGGAAAGAGGGGCAAGTATGAAGTCTGTTGGGGATGAGAGAGCTTGGGAAGTGAGTCAGTTGTTGTTCGCTGATGATACAGCGCTGGTGGCTGATTCATGTGAGAAACTGCAGAAGCTGGTGACTGAGTTTGGTAAAGTGTGTGGAAGAAGAAAGTTAAGAGTAAATGTGAATAAGAGCAAGGTTATTAGGTACAGTAGGGTTGAGGGTCAAGTCAATTGGGAGGTGAGTTTGAATGGAGAAAAACTGGAGGAAGTGAAGTGTTTTAGATATCTGGGAGTGGATCTGGCAGCGGATGGAACCATGGAAGCGGAAGTGGATCATAGGGTGGGGGAGGGGGCGAAAATTCTGGGGGCCTTGAAGAATGTGTGGAAGTCGAGAACATTATCTCGGAAAGCAAAAATGGGTATGTTTGAAGGAATAGTGGTTCCAACAATGTTGTATGGTTGCGAGGCGTGGGCTATGGATAGAGTTGTGCGCAGGAGGTGGATGTGCTGGAAATGAGATGTTTGAGGACATGTGTGGTGTGAGGTGGTTTGATCGAGTAGTAATGTAAAGGTAAGAGAGATGCGTGGAAATGAAAAAGAGCGTGGTTGAGAGAGCAGAGAGGGTGTTTTGAATGGTTTGGGCACATGGAGAGAATGAGTGAGGAAAGATTGACCAAGAGGATATATGTGTCGGAGGTGGAGGGAACGAGGAGAAGTGGGAGACCAAATTGGAGGTGGAAAGATGGAGTGAAAAAGATTTTGTGTGATCGGGGCCTGATCACGCAGGAGGGTGAAAGGAGGGCAAGGAATAGAGTGAATTGGATCGATGTGGTATACCGGGGTTGACGTGGTGTCAGTGGATTGAATCAGGGCATGTGAAGCGTCTGGGGTAAAACCATGGAAAGTTGTGTGGGGCCTGGATGTGGAAAGGGAGCTGTGGTTTCGGGCATTATTGCATGACAGCGAGAGACTGAGTGTGAACGAATGGGGCCTTCGTTATCTTTTCCTAGTGCTACCTCGCACACATGAGGGGGGAGGGGGATGGTATTCCATGTGTGGCAAGGTGGCGATGGGAATGAATAAAGGCAGACAGTGTGAATTGTGTGCATGGGTATATATGTATGTGTCTGTGTGTGTATATATATGTGTACATTGAGATGTATAGTTATGTATATTTGCGTGTGTGGACGTGTATGTATATACATTGTGTATGGGGGTGGGTTGGGACATTTCTTTCGTCTGTTTCCTTGCGCTACCTCGCAAACGCGGGAGACAGCGACAAAGTATAATAAAATAATAAAATAATATATATATATATATATATATATATATATATATATATATATATATATATATATATATATATATATATATATATTGTAAAATTCTCTCATCTTCAAGCCACAGAGACATATAATCGACAAATTCAGAATAGAACTGTTGTCATAAAGGTAAAAATAATAATTTTGTCTGGTTAATACACGTTCGTTCACCTGCTGACACTTCACGTGCGATTATCACTGACAGTCACCACCAACAAATCCCCGGCAAAAGACGTCTTCGACGGTCAGGTACATCAACATGTCTTCCGTCAGACGACCCGTAGCGCATTGTTGACCTTCCACCGATTTTTCCTCCCAGCTTTGGTCATGCTTCAAGAAGCTGCAGGTGCCATTCTGTTTTTTATCCCTCTTTCTCTAGATAAGTAGTACGTTTCATTGTTGGTGAACGTCTTTGTCATGCGTTTGTTCTGAGTCGGAAACTACGTGATGTTTTACTCTTATGTAGGAAAGAGATGTAACAACTTTTTTTCATCTACGGCCACACTGGTAAGCGTTAGTTTTACTGTGGTAAGTTTATGTCTGTGGTTTTCGGTGCAAACTATTTTCGTCTGTAACTCTCTCTCTATGTGGGTCCCGCCCTCTGGAACAAAGCCACACACTTTTTACGATTTTCTTCGTCGTTTTGGAAAATCATCTCAGCATATATTTCATCGCTGTAATAGGTTATAAGATCAAAGTATATGAACTTACTTCAGAAATTACATCTTATGTGATTTTCATCTTGTCTCAGGGATCACACGACATGATCATCACCTGGAGTTGAGCTCCCCTGTGCTAGGTGTGCTTTGTACGGCTGCCATAAATGTAGAGGAATGTTGAAAATCATTGATAAAGACCATAAATATTTGTTACTGACGCCTCTTATCCCCATAGTGTACACACACACACACACACACACACACACTCAAAAATGATAAAACGCAAATAACTAGGGCAACAATGTTCTTCATAATCATAGTTCTTAACATAACTTTATGAGTGTAACAAGAGTGCATCATGCCACATTTCACATAGAACTTAACAAAACTGTTGGCAACCTCTATATTTCTACACTCTTCAGCTCTCGCAAATTGAGACTCACATCCACATGGTCTGCCTTCTCACTCTCAATTTACATACATTGATTTTCATCAGTAATGAGTCCAACTGCTTTATGCTATGGCTTTTAAGAAAACTTGATCAGGAAAATATTGACCCATATCTTTTTACTCATCTAGAAATATCAAAAGAAGACATAAATCCCTCGTATGCAAAAGAGACAGATCTTATCGTCCATCAAAATCCCATCGATAAAATATTACTACATAAAATCCATGATTATCGCTCCAACACGAGGCTTCAACAGGGTCAACAGTGCTTTCTCTTATTCATCGTCGGTTCGGCCTTATATCGTTCAAGCATAGGGGTGAGAACGCCCCATTACAGCCCTACATACCGCGGGAAAGGAGCCATAAGGCGCCCTAAGGAAAGCCGTTCGGCGCGTCGTCTTAGATCTGCCATCGTACATACAGCGACAGATTACCGTACGAGTGTCGCAACGAATGGCGAATTACAAACTTTTATGTAGGCAGGAGTACAGTACCCTCACAGCAGGGGAGGAAGGGTGGGACGGGTCAAAGGCCGACTAAGGGGGATTAAGGGAGGAGGAAAGGGTGTAACTTGAGACTTTGATGATGGTGCGGAGTTTTGCTCGGGAGGGTGAATTAGGCGCCGTATTTGAGTGACTGGTACGGGGAAATGGGGAGTCCATGGTGAAGTGGAAGTAGCGCAAGCCTTGTAGGGGGAGGTGGGATGAACCTGGTTAAGAAGAATCGACACAGATCTACTTGGGGGTAGCGGGGAGTCCTTGGTGAAAGGGACATGACCGATAATCTGGCAGGGGAGGTGAGAGGGAGGGAGGAGGGTCCCTGAAGTAGTAAGGGTGACGCAAGTCTGGCAGGGGAAGTTGGGGAGTCCCTGGTGAAGAGTGAGTGGCACTCCGGCATCATGGGGGATAGGATGGTCTGCGTCACTCGTCAGTCGAGATAACCGTGTTCCCCAGGCTGCCGCTGCTGACGTCCAGGATGAAGACATCGCCAACGTGAGCCCTCCTCCCCACCTGGATGATGCTTTTATCCACTCTGGTTCCTCCAGTCGTTCCCAGACTTAGGTCATATGTTGAAAAGAGATGCTGCTCTCTAATAAGCTTTGCTAAACTATATTTTTCTTGGTGTGTGTGTGTGTGTGTGTATATATATATATATATATATATATATATATATATATATATATATATATATATATATATATATATATATTGGCGGAATGCGTGCATAGTGCCATTGTACAAAGGCAAAGGGGATAAGAGTGAGTGCTCAAATTACAGAGGTATAAGTTTGTTGAGTATTCCTGGTAAATTATATGGGAGGGTATTGATTGAGAGGGTGAAGACATGTACAGAGCATCAGATTGGGGAAGAGCAGTGTGGTTTCAGAAGTGGTAGAGGATGTGTGGATCAGGTGTTTGCTTTGAAGAATGTATGTGAGAAATACTTAGAAAAGCAAATGGATTTGTATGTAGCATTTATGGATCTGGAGAAGGCATATGATAGAGTTGATAGAGATGCTCTGTGGAAGGTATTAAGAATATATGATGTGGGAGGCAAGTTGTTAGAAGCAGTGAAAAGTTTTTATCGAGGATGTAAGGCATGTGTACGTGTAGGAAGAGAGGAAAGTGATTGGTTCTCAGTGAATGTAGGTTTGCGGCAGGGGTGTGTGATGTCTCCATGGTTGTTTAATTTGTTTATGGATGGGGTTGTTAGGGAGGTAAATGCAAGAGTTTTGGAAAGAGGGGCAAGTATGAAGTCTGTTGGGGATGAGAGAGCTTGGGAAGTGAGTCAGTTGTTGTTCGCTGATGATACAGCGCTGGTGGCTGATTCATGTGAGAAACTGCAGAAGCTGGTGACTGAGTTTGGTAAAGTGTGTGGAAGAAGAAAGTTAAGAGTAAATGTGAATAAGAGCAAGGTTATTAGGTACAGTAGGGTTGAGGGTCAAGTCAATTGGGAGGTGAGTTTGAATGGAGAAAAACTGGAGGAAGTGAAGTGTTTTAGATATCTGGGAGTGGATCTGGCAGCGGATGGAACCATGGAAGCGGAAGTGGATCATAGGGTGGGGGAGGGGGCGAAAATTCTGGGGGCCTTGAAGAATGTGTGGAAGTCGAGAACATTATCTCGGAAAGCAAAATGGGTATGTTTGAAGGAATAGTGGTTCCAACAATGTTGTATGGTTGCGAGGCGTGGGCTATGGATAGAGTTGTGCGCAGGAGGATGGATGTGCTGGAAATGAGATGTTTGAGGACAATGTGTGGTGTGAGGTGGTTTGATCGAGTGAGTAACGTAAGGGTAAGAGAAATGTGTGGAAATAAAAAGAGCGTGGTTGAGAGAGCAGAGGAGGGTGTTTTGAAGTGGTTTGGGCACATGGAGAGAATGAGTGAGGAAAGATTGACCAAGAGGATATATGTGTCGGAGGTGGAGGGAACGAGGAGAAGAGGGAGACCAAATTGGAGGTGGAAAGATGGAGTGAAAAAGATTTTGTGTGATCGGGGCCTGAACATGCAGGAGGGTGAAAGGAGGGCAAGGAATAGAGTGAATTGGAGCGATGTGGTATACCGGGGTTGACGTGCTGTCAGTGGATTGAATCAGGGCATGTGAAGCGTCTGGGGAAAACCATGGAAGGCTGTGTAGGTATGTATATTTGCGTGTGTGGACGTATGTATATACATGTGTATGGGGGGGGGGGGGGTTGGGCCATTTCTTTCGTCTGTTTCCTTGCGCTACCTCGCAAACGCGGGAGACAGCGACAAAGTATAAAAAAAAAAAAAAAAAATATATATATATATATATATATATATATATATATATATATATATATATATATATATATATATAGAGAGAGAGAGAGAGAGAGAGAGAGAGAGAGTGGTATATATTTGGTGGCTGGCGTGTTATCCCATATGGTTATCCCTGAGTCTCAGTAAATCCATCAGACATTTGCTCTTTGTTTACGTTTACCCTTTTTAACAAGAAACATTTTCGTCGTACATCACAAGAACGTCATCATAAGGAACATTAGACTGTAAACCCAAAGTATTTGACACGAAATGATGTATAAAGCTCATCAGATTCTCGTCGTCTCAGAATGTGCTGGAAAAAACCATAAGACCAGTAAACACGAAGACGACACAAAACCCACAATCACTGGGAACAAAAGGCAGCTGATGGCTCCCACGCGGACGGGAACACTCGAAAGCTAATGAGTAAAGCGTTGCTAATTCTGGACCCTCGATTAGCATGAGTTCGAGACAGAAAATATCATGAGAGAAAAACCGTTAAGTTCGCTGGAGAGAGAGAGAGAGAGAGAGAGAGAGAGAGAGAGAGAGAGAGAGAGAGAGGCCATCAGTGTTTCTTGGTACATATTAATTTTCAAGGGAACTTCACGTCTAGGAAGCAAGGCATGGGAGGGATGCAGGCCGCCTGCAGGCAGAGCGTGTTCCTGCTGCTTGCGCTCATTACAGTCATTACAGGAAAAAGCTGACGACCACAAGAAATTTTCGTCATAATTTAAGAAATCCCTGGTTAGCTTCTTGGTTAAATCCCTGGTTAGCTTCTTGGTTAAATCCCTGGTTAGCTTCTTGGTTAAATCCCTGGTTAGCTTCTTGGTTAAATCCCTGGTTAGCTTCTTGGTTAAATCCCTGGTTAGCTTCTTGGTTAAATCCCTGGTTAGCTTCTTGGTTAAATCCCTGGTTAGCTTCTTGGTTAAATCCCTGGTTAGCTTCTTGGTTAAATCCCTGGTTAGCTTCTTGGTTAAATCCCTGGTTAGCTTCTTGGTTAAATCCCTGGTTAGCTTCTTGGTTAAATCCCTGGTTAGCTTCTTGGTTAAATCCCTGGTTAGCTTCTTGGTTAAATCCCTGGTTAGCTTCTTGGTTAAATCCCTGGTTAGCTTCTTGGTTAAATCCCTGGTTAGCTTCTTGGTTAAATCCCTGGTTAGCTTCTTGGTTAAATCCCTGGTTAGCTTCTTGGTTAAATCCCTGGTTAGCTTCTTGGTTAAATCCCTGGTTAGCTTCTTGGTTAAATCCCTGGTTAGCTTCTTGGTTAAATCCCTGGTTAGCTTCTTGGTTAAATCCCTGGTTAGCTTCTTGGTTAAATCCCTGGTTAGCTTCTTGGTTAAATCCCTGGTTAGCTTCTTGGTTAAATCCCTGGTTAGCTTCTTGGTTAAATCCCTGGTTAGCTTCTTGGTTAAATCCCTGGTTAGCTTCTTGGTTAAATCCCTGGTTAGCTTCTTGGTTAAATCCCTGGTTAGCTTCTTGGTTAAATCCCTGGTTAGCTTCTTGGTTAAATCCCTGGTTAGCTTCTTGGTTAAATCCCTGGTTAGCTTCTTGGTTAAATCCCTGGTTAGCTTCTTGGTTAAATCCCTGGTTAGCTTCTTGGTTAAATCCCTGGTTAGCTTCTTGGTTAAATCCCTGGTTAGCTTCTTGGTTAAATCCCTGGTTAGCTTCTTGGTTAAATCCCTGGTTAGCTTCTTGGTTAAATCCCTGGTTAGCTTCTTGGTTAAATCCCTGGTTAGCTTCTTGGTTAAATCCCTGGTTAGCTTCTTGGTTAAATCCCTGGTTAGCTTCTTGGTTAAATCCCTGGTTAGCTTCTTGGTTAAATCCCTGGTTAGCTTCTTGGTTAAATCCCTGGTTAGCTTCTTGGTTAAATCCCTGGTTAGCTTCTTGGTTAAATCCCTGGTTAGCTTCTTGGTTAAATCCCTGGTTAGCTTCTTGGTTAAATCCCTGGTTAGCTTCTTGGTTAAATCCCTGGTTAGCTTCTTGGTTAAATCCCTGGTTAGCTTCTTGGTTAAATCCCTGGTTAGCTTCTTGGTTAAATCCCTGGTTAGCTTCTTGGTTAAATCCCTGGTTAGCTTCTTGGTTAAATCCCTGGTTAGCTTCTTGGTTAAATCCCTGGTTAGCTTCTTGGTTAAATCCCTGGTTAGCTTCTTGGTTAAATCCCTGGTTAGCTTCTTGGTTAAATCCCTGGTTAGCTTCTTGGTTAAATCCCTGGTTAGCTTCTTGGTTAAATCCCTGGTTAGCTTCTTGGTTAAATCCCTGGTTAGCTTCTTGGTTAAATCCCTGGTTAGCTTCTTGGTTAAATCCCTGGTTAGCTTCTTGGTTAAATCCCTGGTTAGCTTCTTGGTTAAATCCCTGGTTAGCTTCTTGGTTAAATCCCTGGTTAGCTTCTTGGTTAAATCCCTGGTTAGCTTCTTGGTTAAATCCCTGGTTAGCTTCTTGGTTAAATCCCTGGTTAGCTTCTTGGTTAAATCCCTGGTTAGCTTCTTGGTTAAATCCCTGGTTAGCTTCTTGGTTAAATCCCTGGTTAGCTTCTTGGTTAAATCCCTGGTTAGCTTCTTGGTTAAATCCCTGGTTAGCTTCTTGGTTAAATCCCTGGTTAGCTTCTTGGTTAAATCCCTGGTTAGCTTCTTGGTTAAATCCCTGGTTAGCTTCTTGGTTAAATCCCTGGTTAGCTTCTTGGTTAAATCCCTGGTTAGCTTCTTGGTTAAATCCCTGGTTAGCTTCTTGGTTAAATCCCTGGTTAGCTTCTTGGTTAAATCCCTGGTTAGCTTCTTGGTTAAATCCCTGGTTAATTCCCCAGTTAAAACCGTGTGTAAGTCCTCAGCTGAGGATGATGAGGACGATCAAGTTATCCGCTTGATGTCATGTCGCCAGTGACTCATCTTTACACATTATGTTTGTATAAATCAGCTCAACACAAAATAAATACATAAATAAAAAGTTTATCTTTAAGCTCTTGGTTGTATGTGTATGTTGACACACACACACACACACACACACATTAGCGTCACTATTTGCAATGGTTAGAGTTTCTTTTCTTCATACTTGTCCGCTGTTTTCCGAGTTTGCACCTGGAACAGATGAAGAGAGGCCACATCCGCTCACATCCATTCTCTACTTGTCATGTGTCATGCACCGAAACCACAGCTCCCTAGCCACATCTAGGCCCCTGGACGCTTCACAAGCCCTATTAGGAAGCTAATGATACACGAATGAAACAAATCCAAGTTTAATACAAAAGAAATCTACACTTGTATTGACGACCTCTCAACTGAAACATATTTAAATGAAGTCAGCGTCTAACAATGAGGTAATTGATTGTCTAGTAATTGGACACATGAGAATCTGAAACTATAAACAGTGATGTACGATGAAATGACTTAACAAAACTTGATTTACATTATACTGAAAACTCATAACAAAGCAACAGCTGATGTTGAACTCCATATATAGCCTTCATGTAACGGTTGTATGTATGTGAAGAGAGAACGAGGGCTTGAGGGGAATATAACTAGCAAATCAACAGTGGACGAACAAATGTGAAAGAACGAAGCACAGAAATTTAACGGGAGACAATCTAACAAATCAATATGAGAGTAATATATATAATCAGTCACTTAACCTCGGTATGTCTCACCATAACCATAAGTTCTCTGCAGCACACAAGTAACCATCACAGCCGGTAGTCAAAAATGCTGAGCTCACTACATTGTATAGGGCGGTTATACTCCTCTGAACTATGTTTAATTGTGGAAATTATGGATATATTCCATCTCATACCCGGACCCAGCATGTTTTTACGTTTGTGGAAAGATTACGTAATGTAAGTCACAGGTGTTACATGTACATGTGCACATAATACATGAACTAGCGAGCGAAATTGTCCAAAAATGTCATTGTTAGACTAGATGACAGGAGAGAGGTCACCAGACCATACCGTGTGAGGGAGGTCACCAGACCCTACCGTGGTGGGATAGAGGTCACCAGACCTTACCGTGTGAGGGAGGTCACCAGACCCTACCGTGGTGGGATAGAGGTCACCAGACCTTACCATGTGAGGGAGGTCACCAGACCCTACCGTAGGAGGGAGCAACAATCTCCTATCCACCCTGGCCCCTGGCCCCGCGGGGATCCTCCAGAATTTAATAAGCACAAGTTGTTAGTCGGATCCAACAACTTTCACTTCTCGAAAAAAAAACCCATAAGACGCCACACTGTGGCTACACTGGCGAGTCAGGTGTGCGGCGAGTCTGGTGTGTGGCGAGTCTAGTGTGTGGCGAGTAAAGTGTATGTTGAGTCAGGTGTGATGAGAATAATGTTTGGTGTCAGGTGTGTGTAGTAAGTCTAGTGTGTGGTGAGTATAGTGTGTAGTGAGTCAGATGTGTGTTGGTGCAGGTGTGAGGAAAGTCAGGTGTGTATTGACTCAGGTGTGTAGCGAGTCAACCGTGTGGTCAGGCATACGTCGGGCCAGCCTGCTGAGAGATCATCCAAATGTGTAGTTAATTAGGTGTATGGCTGACCAGGAGTGATCGTTAAGGTGTGTTACTAACTAGCTATCTAGACATCTGGCTAGTTCGGTAGGTAGTTCTTCATGTCAGGTAACAGTCTTCTCGTAAAGCATGTAAGACTTAACTCATTACATGTAGGAAATGTCGATATCAAGACAGAAAACTCGGTGTCCTCATCAATCTGGCGGAACAGGTCAGAGAACATCCTCCCGGAGTGAGGAGGGTATACACCAGTGGTCGGTGTGAGGAGGGTATACACCAGTGGTCGGTGTGAGGAGGGTATACACCAGTGGTCGGTGTGAGGAGGGTATACACCAGTGGTCGGTGTGAGGAGGGTATACACCAGTGGTCGGTGTGAGGAGGGTATACACCAGTGGTCGGTGTGAGGAGGGTATACACCAGTGGTCGGAGTGAGGAGGGTATACACCAGTGGTCGGTGTGAGGAGGGTATACACCTGTGGTCGGTGTGAGGAGGGTATACACCAGTGGTCGGTGTGAGGAGGGTATACACCAGTGGTCGGTGTGAGGAGGGTATACACCAGTGGTCGGTGTTACCAGGCAGGACGGTACATGTGTGTGACGTCGGTCAGATGACGTCGAGTTTCTCCAGCCTCCACGCTGATCATACGAGGAAACTTTAGGTCTTGCACACAAGCCAACATAACGCTTCACCTACGTTAGGGAAGCCTGCGCTTCTCTCTTGCCCCAGAACACTCTCCGTTCGTAGGGTCTAAATCACGGGTGTGTAACATCAGGATTTTCAACTGAAAGCCCTAATTACTAAGGGGACTCCCCCCTGCCCCACTCCTGGTATATCATCCTTCTATATATCGACTATATACACAGTTACTACACTTTAAAAAACCCATTATAAAGTGTACAAAGTCTCGCTTGATGACACTATCTTTTAAAATGAAGCTTGAATTCGTTTTTTTATCTCATCCTAAAATTTTTACTGTTGAGCGTAACGGTTTTATTTGCATCTTTCCTACTTGTAAAGTTTGTAGGAACAAATAACCCCATAGGTATTTTGTTGTTGAATATATACTATGGACACTTACATAACATTTTAAAAGTGTAGTTAACTTGTAAATAACACACAAAGCAGTAAACTGGTGTCTTAACTTTATGTAAATGTTTACTCTGAAGCATTTAGAGACCGAATCAATCCTTGTCTGTGACGGAGCACCATTTCTTTAACCCTGATCAAGGGCATCACCTCCAGATAACCCTGATCATACGACTCTCATTTTCATTCCTACCATGTGGTACAAGTTTACACTTTATATCATCCCATGTTTTGATCTCTGACCTCTGATGGATGGACCTTTGTGAACTTCATGAACAAGACGGCACCGGTCCAGCAGTATGACTGTGTAATCCTTGGGTATGATGACCTCTCGATTGACCTTACCCCTAAGGGTCAAATTATAGGTCACGTTATCATAACAAAGGGAGGGTCGTATCGTCATAATGAAGGGAATAAAAACACACATCGTTAGATTTAAAAGAAAGGGTTAATATCTGCAGAATCTACCTCACCCTACCTCTTTATGTGGACCAGTCTGCCAGCACTGGACCAGTCTGCCAGCACTGGACCAGTCTGCCGGCACTGGACCAGTCTGCCAGCACTCGACTAGTCTGCCAGCACTCGACCAGTCTGACAACACAGGACTTGGGCTGTTTACATGAGAGTCCTTTTATAGTCTCATTTGTCTACCTTTAAAAAAGTTATTGTAAGAGAACACAATGGACTTGACGGATTCACATTCCTCATGCATGGGACCATGTGCCTGAGGTTCAGCCCGCTGGCGGGTCGTGGTCATGAGGTAAATTACGAACATTACGGAACCACTGAGAACATTTAGCCTCAGAGGTATAAACAAACACGGATTAATATTCACTGCTCTTCTTGCATGGGAAAATGTTTTAGTCCAGAAACACGCGACTTTACGAAAAACTTTTAGCGTTGGCTAGCCAGCATACTGTAAATATGTCTAACACGGTATGATGGTTCCTACCTCCTAAATTTTTCGAACCCTGTCTTTGTGGTATCCTATTTCACATTTCCATCCCGCTTCTATTTGCATCTTAAAACACATTTTATAAAGTTAAGAAAAGACGGCCTTACCGCCGCTCTATCTTCCTTGCTTTGCTAAGTTTGTAAACTCGAGACCTTAAGGGTGAAGAAGGAAAATTATGAAAGAGATGCCGGCCCTTCTATCACTCTCTTCAAGCCCTAGAGAATTCCAACCCTTGAGTTTGGTCCTATGGTCTTTTAGCCTGACGGGACGACCCTTAGGTATGTTTTCCTTACACTTAAAGAGTCAGGTCAAAGGCCAGGACATCACACTAAGGGTATTATTGTTCTCAAGGGTCGTGTGGTAGTGCATGAGAAACATGAAAGGCAAGATAAACATTGAAGCAACACAACATAGTGGAGCCCTGGCCATCCTTGCATGGAGAGGCTTCAGGAACAGAATGGCGAAGCCTTTTGCATTACTTCCACCGTCCGGCAGAGTTGCAATTCTCTCTTTTCAAAAGGCAGAATATAAAGTGCGGAAATCAAGACTTGATGGTACTTCAACCCTCCGTGTGTGGGAGCTTTGTAAGCCCAGGATTCCAGCCATTGTGTGTAACGCCCTGGAAGGCCATAGCGTTCTCCTTTCAAATACTTTCCAAACATCTTTTACAAGGTGTTCCAGAAGACTACTTGCTGGAACCATAACTCTACGTGCATGGAGGGTCTGAAGGCTGGGTCCCGGGTCTCTTTGTGTTGCACATCAGAGGACGGACTACGCTGCACTTATCCCATTTTAAAGCATCTATTGTTAAGTATGGAAAACAAAATTTAATGTCACTTTAAGCTTCCCTGCCGCTGATCCTCGTGAGGCAAGGAATACAACAATGATGCCACTTAGGAAAGGAGGGGAACACACACACACACACACACACACACACACACACACACAATGTACAACTTTCCCTGGCAGGCGTTCAACCTTAACTTTTAGATGAATTACATTCTCTTCTTACATTTCGTGCTGACTGCAAAGTGAAGTTGCTTTTATCACAAGTTCTGGCCAGGATAATTCAGGATTATAATACTGTAGGTATACGAATGTTAAAGGAGGGAAACAATGGTATGAAAATGAATATGAAGGTTGATACGTCATTTATGACAGATGGGAGACTGTCAGCTCCCGCAGGGATGAGTAAACCAGATGGTTCCCTCATCTGCAGGAGGCAGTAGTGTCCCGGCTATGGAAGATATCACCCACGGAGGAAGAGGGGAGGAGTTAATAGGATAGGAGAGTGGAAGGAGAGATGAAATGGGGCAAGAACGCGTACTATCTATCTGCTTACGATAATAAGAGAGAGAGAGAGAGAGAGAGAGAGAGAGAGAGAGAGAGAGAGAGAGAGAGAGAGAGAACTTTAGAGTTATGACATTGGTAAGAAGGGTGATAAAAGAGTAGGTATATGGAAACGAAATGCGAGAGAAAGATATAAGACAAATAATGAAAGAGGAAAACATAAGAGGCTCAGGAAGGAAAAGGTAAATAATTTTAGAGATGCTAACGGTTCTGTACAGGAAAAAAGACGATTGTGGAAAGAAGAGAACGTAGAGAACAGATGACTCGAGACATAATCGAGAGATGGAAGAAAGAGATGAGGATAAAAGTCATATCACACAACCTGATGTGTGTACATAAAGAAAAGGCTTTGGGTTTGGTGTGTGTGTGTGTGTGTGTGTGTGTGTGTGTGTGTGTGTGTGTGTGTGTGTGTGTGTGTGTTGGGGGGGGGGGGGGGGATCTGTGCTGACATACTTGAAAAGTCCAGATTCGACCTTGGGTTGTCTACATACACCCCGTCCAGTCACAGTAAGGGCCAGGATAGTTGCTTTACCGGATGCTCAAGACTCAGCGGCAGGTAGAGTAATTGGTATTACAGATGAATATGACATATAGCTGACGTACAGGTAAGGGGAAGCAAAATAGGAAAAGCTCAATAAAATCACGAAGTAAATATATAACAAATCACACAATGTAAGTTGGGCAAGAATATTGGCGAGGACGAGCAAAAGGAACGTGTAAACACAGAAATATGTGAAGACGAAAAATTATGACTCAATTTCAGGTAAGGTGTTGTCGTCCAGACGAAATGGACCGGAAGGAACATGTTTGGACGCGCTGGAACATGACTGAGACTTGCATGAGGCGTGATACGACCAAGCGAGGCCTTTGTTGCACTCGACAAGAAAGAAGCATTTCTTTTACGATGTCCTGAGTAGTAGGGGAGGACATTCAGGACCTCTTTGACGGTCTGAGCGGCAAAGAGGCTCCGCAAGAAAAAGGTAAAGCGTACAAGCAAACTTTTGTGAGTGGGTCAGCAACAGTCAATTCTCAAATGGAATATAAGATAAACCATAGCAATGGGTCTTTCTCTACCGTACAAGAATAGGAAGACAGTCTGACGACCTTGGTCGCCAGTTAAGACAATCAGGACCCGATCAACGCTCTCTTAATCAGCCCGATACACCCCAAACATTTACGACGATTTGAACGTCAGGATAAACACAGAACCTGAGTGGCAGCCTTAGGAATCCTGGTCTGATACTATTCACTATGCAGCAGACAGAAGGATAATCAGTAGGGATACACGACGCTCTGACTGACAGGTAATATTCATTGGTCGATAGATGTTCAAGTTGGAAATTGGGTTCTAGATAATGGGAACATTTGAGCGGCAGAATAAACTGGGAAGACGGGAGGGCCGTTAGTCTGGGGAGAGAGAGAGTCGGGCATAAAGCACAAACTATTTCACGGTATATCAAAGTGACACTATGATATATGACACTATATTATACGCATGACAAGTAAATGGTCATAAAATATAGTAAATATATGCAAATCTTGGATCAAATATTACCATGATATCTTTTCAAACTAAGAGGTTCAGATATGAAACTAAGTTATCTAACGTCAAAACCAACACTTGAATTAGATTCTCAGCCACGGCGGAGGGTTACACAAGGGATGGACTTATCTGGCAGCCATTTCCTAGTGTAATTAACATTTTGCCTTAGATACACTGGAGCTTAAATACAGAGTAAACAAAGGCAGGTTGAAAGTTTGAGTTCTGTAAGGGGTCGAAGCTGAGTGAAACTTAAACCTTGTGTGATGGTTTGTAATTAAGACTTGAAAGTTTAAATTAGAATTAAACTTTGAAGGAGTTGGGGGGTGAACTTAGGGTTAACTGAGAAGGGTTGAGAGTTCATTAATAATTTGAGAATCGGAAGGTATTTTCCCGAAGAGACGAAGCTCTAACATCTATTGGAAACCAATTGGAGGAAGAGAGAAAATCTTAAAGAGGGAAACTATCTTAAACTGTTTCAAAAGTTCTTCCCCTCGACACCCTTCTCCCACCCTGGGGTTAATTTTCTTCCTCTGTCATACATAATGAATGTGCTTCAGGGCAAAAGGGGACGATATAATGGCTTTAAACCGTTGATAAAAACGACTCTCCCGACGGTTCGCTCCAGTAATACGGCTTTACCTGCTGCACCAAGGAAGCGATTGATTTGTGCACAAGTATGTATACACTACGTCATCAGGAGGAAAAGGGGAGTGAGGGTGGTGTGTACGGCGGCTACAAGCCACATGATGAATCTGATTCAGAGTGTGTGTGTGTGTGTGTGTGTGTGTGTGTGTGTGTGTGTGTGTGTGTGTGTGTGTGTGTGTGTGTCCGCCTGACTCACTCTTCCTCTCAGACTGTTATGGTTGAGCAGGGAATAAAGTGGATGCTCCTGTCACGTACTTTTTCCCTTGCTTGACGCCACTATCTCTGCCCTGGTGGGTGGGGCAGGGGCGGGGCTGACGTCCTCATCTTCATCCTGACCAGAGTGTGTTATCATCCACGCCTGATATCAATGCTTGGTTGCCTTCCACCTGATACCAAACCTGATACCAAACCTGATACCAAAGTTTTGATCTCACCAAACCTAATACCAAAGCTTTGATATCTCACCAAACCTGATACCAAAGCTTTGATATTTCACCAAACCTGATATCAAAGCCTTATCATCGCTACCCCTGAAATTCATCCGACATTTGTCGTCGTCTTGTCAAGTGAACATTGAAAATCACGATTCAAAATCTTGCAATTTTCACCCCGTCCGAGAATCGAACCACATTAGCGAAAAAAGTGTGATAACATGTACGCTTTATGAAGCAAAATGTTGTTGTCTTGAGTTACTTCATCTAAATGTCAAGCACAGTTCATGTAAGTGTATGCTTGCTGCTTAACTGTGACGACTCAGTTTTATCTATTTGATTTCATATATGTATCTGTTTATATTAGATGCTCAAGACAGAAAAAGGATTTAACGGTTTGCAGCTGGGAGCTAATGGCCTAATATGTTCCCTGAACGTGACGTGTTTGATGTATTTCTGGTGTGTAAACATGTTACAAGACCGAGTAAAGTGCGGAATGAAAGGCCTTTGGTGAGCTGAGGTTTTCGCGAGCGGAATGACTAAACTGAAGCGCTAGTTTCTTGTGTTTCTTGTGCTATAAGCTCTTCCTTGAAGTAGGAGGGAAGAGGGGAACATCGTTAGAGTGGTCTTCTACGTATCCCAGTTCTTCCTCCACCGTGTCTTCTATCAAACTTTGTTGATATAAATCCACTCCCTATGTCGGCTCTATGCGAGTTGATAAGAAATGCGACAAATACACGTATATAAGAGGGAGACGCCATGCTAGTTATTCCAGATGTCGCCAAACTTATGACAAGTGGAAACTCTTACAGCTTCCACTCTCTTATACACACAATACCATACAGAAACTTCCAGTTCTCAGTGGTTTTAATTAATAAGCTGTGAACGTGTTTGTTAGCTGTCATGCTGGAGTCAAATTTTCCTCTAACGATATCCACTTGATCACTCGCTCGGTCTGTCAGACTTCTTTTTACAATATCAACCCAGTCTGAGGTGCCCCAAGGCGCTGCCTGGCGAGCATCAGCTGCTATGTTATCTTGTCAGATATGACTTGCCACAGCACACCCTGAGGTGGCGTTGCTTCAGGCTGGTATGCGAAGGTTTGCTCTGATGAGGTTTTTTTCTCCAGGTTAAAGAACGCCTCATTGAGAAGTTGTTTACATGAACGTGGGCCTCAGGGACAACGGTGAGAAGATCCTTAGAATACATTTTTCATAAGAGAGGGCGTAGTAAACCCTCCTGCGGTAGGCCAGCTTCACTTGGTTGGTTCTCGGATTCTTTTCCTTTACTCACATTCCTGAGATGATGATTATAAAGGAAACATGAAACAATTCTGTCTCTTCCTAACTGCTATAACTCTATAAAGATAACTCGCCCGACAAGCGGTAGAAAGAGTCGACCTCTTCAGTCTTGCGACGCAGGTGATGCTAGGGTTGTAGTTCTGTGATTCCCACGCAAGTAAAAGTCAAATCATCTGTTTCTCATCATAACCTTGAGTATTGATGTAAACCTTCACCCAGATGAAAATGGCCATTGAAGAACTCTGTCAGTCAGGTGGATCAGTAAGACACTGGTACTGGTAAACATATATACGTGTGTCTTTTCCCACACGACTGGCATCATCCTTTGAGTCAGATGCAGTAAAATGAAGACCAGGAAGAACTTGATCTGCTCAGAGCATCAGAAAATCTCTCAAGCGTCGCAGCTTCCGGCGTCTTGCGACCCTGGGAAAGATGCACCTCGTCCTGTTAGACTCACACTGACGGCTCAGACTTATTGCCCGTAGCCAGAGCTGACGGTCGCCTCCTTGGGTGTGGATCTGGTTGTCCTAGTTCTCAAGTGTGCAGCCAGTGAAATGGCTCCTCTACTGCTTGTTGCCGCCGTTCTACTTTGTTGGATGAAAGATGCGATGTTTTGGTCTTATTTAGAGACCAACCCGAACAGCCTTTGCTTAAGGTCTGTCAGAACATGAAAGAATTAATCTTCACTTATTTCCTTTAGTCATTCTTTTCCAACAGTGGCGTGGTTCGTTGCTATTCCTCTTACATACAGGAATAGATTTATCTGCCAAGGTTCCTGAAGGGTTTCGCTGAATGCCATGAACGCTAAGTCTAAGACCTGTGTTTAGCTTTACCTGCATCATGTCACCAGGGAACTCAAGCTACCCTGAAGATGTACTGCTGCCGGGATCCATCGGAACTGGAGGGCGAGAATGTAGTCAGTGAAGGTGACTTTTTTGGGGTTACTGACTTTGCCCTGCGGTAAAGGCTTCTGTTGGTGGCAGCGAGGGTTGAGGGTCGTGACCTTCAGTCAGCCAAACACTTCAGGCAGCCTATGTGATGACTGACCAAACTAGCCACTCCAGGAATTGCTGAGATGATCAGTTCATCAACGTAGTGAAGGCAAACCTGTGGCCCGAGGTGCTGATGGAACCCATCAGTAGAAATCAAACAGTATAGACAAGCAAAATCGCTCTCTCTCTCTCTCTCTCTCTCTCTCTCTCTCTCTCTCTCTCTCTCTCTCTCTCTCTCTCTCTCTCTCTCATCTTCTCCCTTTCCCCCCATCATTTTCTCCCAGCTCTCCCTCTCACCTGTCGTCCAGGGCGAGGGTGTGTCCATCCTTAGTCCAGGAGACCATGGGTTCTGGGTGCCCCTTGGGAGGCGAGCACCCCAGCTCTGCCCTCTCCCCGGCCACCACACGCGCCCCCACCGGTGACGTCCGGAAGTCATCTCGAAGAACTGTGGAGCAAGACAAAACATAATTACTTTCTTCAATTAGCACATTATCTAATTATGACACTTCATTATTACTTCTTGAAGTCCTAAAGTCACCACAGTCAACTGTGAAACAAGAAGTAATTATCATATTAATCATCATTTAATTACTCTTATTACTACACTTACTGTCCATTGCCTGGGGTCTTACAGTGGACACAAAGAGATGACGGGCAAAAATATTGTTAATTCTACGAAACGTATTGGGATAAGGCCATATCTGTTGTGTCTGCAATGGTCGTAGTAGTAATGATAATAATGATAGTAGCAGTAATGATATTGGTAGTAGTAGAAGTAGTAGAATGGCAGAGGCAATAGTAGTTATAATAGTAACAGTGTTTTTAGAAATAACCTCAAATATGTATATCATTTTCGCTACACCACATTTTCAACCATGTCAAATGTTTTAGTAACGTAGTAATACACACTTTACAAACGTATGATGCATTCAAGATATTAGATACAACCGGTCACGAAGTTATGCAGTATAAACACACTTCTACTTACACGCACTCTACGGGTCTTACGAACCTGTGTTCACTTACCAATTTCTGCAGATACGAGTGGTCACTTACAGACGACACAGGAACTCAATTTTTTTTATTCAAAATTTAGCAGCAAATATATATTAGATGTTGTGAAACCATTCCCAGATCATCGACCAGTGTGAGAAAAACAAGGTTGATCTAGATAACCCAGAGAACTTTGCCTGGGCTTCTGACCCTTGAAAACTATAGCCAGAATATGTTTATGTTCTGCTTCAGAAAAACTATGAAAGTTACTGCCATTCAGAAATTCTAAAAATTGGCAAGTAATGAAGAAAAAAGGCTATTGTGTAATGTTGCCGAGTTTGGATATTGGATAAAAAAAAAGGAAGATTCAACCTTACTACAGGTGGAGAGGACAGCCTCAGTGAAAATAGTCTTCTCTCTCCCTTTCCTAGCCTCTTCCTTCCTCTTCTTGCCTTTCTCTCCCTCCTCCCACCTCTTCCACCCATTTTCCGCCTTTCCTCCCTTCTTTCCCTCCCTCTTCCCGCCTCTCTTTATAGGTCAACAGTCCCTTACCCCCTCTAACTCCCCCCATCTTCCCCTCTCCCCACATCTCCCTATAGGCTAGGACCATCAAAGAGAAGAAGCAGCTATCAGAAAGCAGCAGAAAAATATTGCATCTTCCACCCTCAAAGGGAAGGGAAATTGAATCACTGTAGTGGTGTCGTGTGATGGGAGAGCGAGGGAAAGGGAGGGAGAGGGGTGTGAACGAGAGGTATGTGAGGGAGGGGTGTGTGAAGGAGAGGTGTGTGAGGGGAGTGTAAGGGAGCTGTGTATGAGGTGAGTGTGATGGAGAGACGTATGAAGGGAGTGTGAGGGAGTGGTTTATGAGGGGGATTGTGGGAGAGAGGTGTGTTAAGGGACAAGAAGGGAGAGTAGAGTATATGTGAGGCATGAAGGGTAAGGAACAGTTAAATGCATTTTGGGAGAGATGAAAGGAGGGAGAGAAAGAGGAAAAATTAAGGGATATACAGACAAAGCTGATGAAATAGACAGATAATGCGAAAAGGGACGTAGACAATAATGACGGAAACTTAAAGGAAAGAAACAAACACACACACACACACACACACACACACACACACACACACACACACACACACATCAAACACACACACACATACACATCAAACACACACACACACACACCTAATACTATGCTAGACATAATTGCGTTGCGGCGACCAAAGTAACATATATTTCCTCAGGGATCTTATCAAAACTGTTACCCCAAACACGGATGCTGGGTAGCTACTCCGACCCGAGGAGGATCAGGCCAAGTAATGTTCGGTGTCAGACTTGTGGTGTTCATGAGGATCAGTCACTCTGTCAATGGTTAACGTCGTGTTCAAAGTACTCTTGGTGCTCAGGAAGCTAGATTTTCGTGCTGATGAGAATTAGTTATAGTATTGAGGGCTTAAGTGGTCGTTCTTACGGGATGAACACAAAGACCTAGGTCTTGAATGGTCTTATCCACAAGTTATGGTACTGAAGATGTTAAGCTGTTGTGCTCACTTGAGTACAACATAGTACACAAGTATTTAGGTGGTCATACTCAAGTTCCCAGGTGATCCTACTGATAAATTACGTCATAGTACTCGATTTGATAAGAGGGCGTACTCATGGGCTGAGTGACAGTACTTCAAGAGTTCAGTTCTCGTACTCATGGCGTTCAGTCATTGGATTAAGGTGGTCTGAACCCTTCTTGCTTGTCCGTGTATCATGGTGGCCCCTGGCGTGCTTCCCTCAAGGTCAGGACAACAGCAGGTTATGACAAAAATTGATTCATACAAGGACAACGAGAACCCAGATAATGGTGTAGGACAGACTGTGAACCTTGTGTGCCACACAGGTCAGGGGCCGTGTACACGAGGGTTAAGCGGGATCACCTGATGGGGTATTGAGGTAGGTGGTGATCCCGTAAGAGGGCTTCCTGATGTCCGGTTTGGAGAGGTCTGTCTTTGGTAGCTTGGGAGGAAGTGCGACTCTGGTCCTGTGAAAGAAGACCAACTACATCTTGAGGTGGTTCTGATGCAACGTGGAGGAAAAGGTTCTTTATTTTCCCTGTTCATCTTTACTCAGGTGACGAGGTTTAGTTTCCTCTGCATTTCATAGGTCAAAGGTCGCCTTTGACGCCAGCAAAGGTCAAAGGTTGCGACATCTCTCTTCAATAAATACTCACGCGAGGCCAGCCTGCACTACCTCTTCAAAAGAAATAATAGGTTTCTCGGTAAAAGATTTATTCACTGGACAAAATATCATTACGGATCAAACAGTTTGCCTCGCTCTCAACACCTCGTAGTATCTATTGCTCACAGAAGATGCCTCATAACAAAGACTTCGTAAACTTCAAAAAGACGGAACAAAACCGAACGTGCATAACAAGAACTTATCTTGGGTACAGTTACAGAATACACAGATACCGTCACTTCCACTGAACGCTAGATAGATGAGGTCAGACGAATTCATTCAATGACTTCTCGTGACGTCATAGGGACAGAGCCATGGAAACTGTGCTGGTAGAGAGAGCTGAGCGGACATACGAAGTAATATTTGGAATTCTTTGCTGGAGCTTCGGAGAGATGGATGAAGAGAATTCCTGGAGCAGCCAATATTTCCCTTAGCTGAGGGGGTTTAAGGACCAGGAGAGGGGAGAGAAGCAAGTGGAGAGGTAAGGAAGGGTGGAGGAGGAGGGGAGATGAGAGGGGGGGGGAGACATGTTGGGAGAAAGAGAAAGTTAGGGAAAGGAGGGAGCGTGGGGGGAGTTTGGTAAAAAAAAAAAAAAAAAAGGAAGGAAGGAGGAGAGAGAAAGTGGAGATGGGAGGGATGGAAGAGATAGAGAAAGATGGGGAGAAACAGATGCAGGCGAGGGGGAAAGGGGGCATAAGTAAAGGGAGGAGAAGAGGGAAGAGAGAAGTGAGAAAGGCAAGTAGGGAGGGAGGGTGAGAGAATTAAAGGGGAGAGCCGTAATAGGTAACAGAAAGGAGGGAGAAGAAAGAGGGAAGTGAGGATAAAGAAGAGTGAGGTAAACAGGGGTAGAGAGCAGAGAGGCAGATTGGGAATAGAGGGAGAGAGCGTAGAGAAGCAAGTAGGTAGAAGAGAAAGCCAGATAGGTTCAGCGAGATGAAAGAAAGTATGGAAGGAAAAGATGATGGGAGAGGGAGGGAGTCCGACTAATAGACAGGAGGGTAAAGGTAAAGACAAGATGGAAGAGGGAATATCACTAGAAATCCTCCGCCCTGGAACGGCAACATGAGGAGCTGACAAAAGTGTAACTGGGATTTTGACACGGGTTCGATGACGCCTCCAAATCGGTGAAGCACATGGAGAGCTGAAGGCGCAACGTGAAGGCTGTCATGTTGGATCTTCCTTGGCTGTGACGCTGTATTGCCAGACTCGCTGTCTGAGAGTGAGGTTTGCTTAAAGGTGACGTGATATTATCGGAGACAAGCTCATATTTACATTACAGAGTTGATTAATGTTAAAGTAAATACATAATGGAATTACAAAGGACGTCTGTTATCTTAATCTTATGCACCAGTTAACCGATCAGCCAAACTTTTAACAACAGAGATTTTTAAAAGCGATTTTATGATTATCTTCAAAGCCATATACATGTTAGAGAAAATTACAGATAATAAGAAATAGATATTTCACCACCAACTTTTAGCAACTACCTTTCTTCTTACGACAGAAAGTTAGGAGGCAAGGGGTCGTAGGGGTAAAGTGCTCCCCTTGCGAGTTAGAGACATTGGCGCAAGTGCCGCTGGCGCCGGTATGTGCGTTTGTGTCAAGGATCATGCTTAAAGATCGTACCGTCACGTCTAAGGTTACTACCATTGTGCTCAAAGGTTTAGAAGACAAAAGCGAGGAGGAAAGTCAGCATGATATGGCTATACACATAAGAAAATAATAGGTAAACAAACTGAAAAGTTTATAACATGATGAAGAGGAAAGATGACAAGGAATGAAGGGGAGGGAGAGAGCGATTGTAGACAGGAGGATGGGATAGGTAGGGAGGAGAGTGAAACAAGAGCGATTGTAGACAGGAGGATGGGATAGGTAGGGAGGAGAGTGAAACAACTAACTCTCCAGCTGCTCTTGTCGGAGCCAAATTTTTTCTGTTTCTACTCAAGTTGATTCCGTGAGTAGTCTTCCCCAGTTTCCTTCCCCAACTAAACCTCTGAATCTCTCCTATATTTTCCTCGAGCAGGATCTTCGAAGTACTCTCCAAGTTTCTAGGGGCCAAGACGTGAGGCTCAGATAGCATACCTATTCGAATCCTGAGAGTTTTGTGTCCAAGTTAGCTCTCATCCTCACTCAACTATTTTCTCTCAATACCCAAACTTCCCCTTTCTCTTGGGATCATACCTTGGTGCAGTCCACTGCCAAGACAGTATGCCTTTCCAACATCTTTCCATCTATCGCCCCATTGCTCTCACTTCTGTTGTATCCAAAGCCTACGAAACTCTACTATCACTTTATCTGGCCCTTAGAATTCCATATCCTTCTTCCAGATGATCAGAATGGTTTTCGCAGTACTTGGTCTACTGGTGATCTTTCGCATGTGATTCATCACTGGTCCTCCTCCCTCAGGAATTTTGGTGAAACTTTTGTGGTGGTCATCGACATTTCCAAAGTTGGTAACAGGATACAGCATAAGCCTTTGTTCTCTAGAAGTCTTTCCCTTGATTTTTCTGCTTCTCTCTGTCCCTAATTAATGTCTTCCTCTCTTAACAGTACATTGCAGTAGTCACTGATGGAGTGACTTCCCCTTTTCATTCTCCCAGCACTGGTGTTCCTCAGGATTCTGTCTCAGATACTCTCCTCTCTTCGTGAATGATCTCTCTTCAACACTCTTACGCTGATGATTTTAATCTACGTACTCAGTCTCAGTTTGCCTCTGTTCACTCTAATATTCGTTCTCTTGTATTGGAATGAGGAAGCAGAAATCTGATTGAATTCAACAAAGGTAAAGGGCAACCTGTATAGATTTCTATAAGTTACACTTGTTTCTTTACGTCAATATCAAAACACCAAAATCCATTCCTGTAATAATGTTTGGCATTACAATATCTTCCATTCTGTCTTGGACATCCTATATAATCATAATTACAAAATCTGCCTCCCATTATTTAGAAGTCCCTTACAGGTGATGCAACTATTTCTCTTGCGAGCAGATATTTCATTTCTGAAGAGATTTCATTCTTCCCAGCATGAACTATTGTTCACATATCTGGGTTGGCTCTTCCTCCACCTCTTCATTAGCTAGATTGGAATCAAAGAATCCTCTTATTAGTTCTTCAAGCATCACCCGTGTTCAAACATCCTTTTTTGTTCGGTGTGATATTGTTGTCCTCTTGCTTTACTAGAGGTAGCGTGTTGGCTACTGCTCTTATGAGTTATCTTTGTCTGCCACGAAGGCCTGGATCCGCTGCTCACGTCTGGCTGCTTCCCATAGTATGGAGACCAGTCACACGAAGACTGACTGACATGATATTTCCCTCCCTTCAACATCGAAGTTGTGGAACTCTTTTCTCTCATCTTTGTCACTTCCTGTCACCTTTATGTCAACCAACACCTGAGGAGATATGATTAATTTCTTTATTCATTTTCTTATCCTAATGTTCGTTTCACCCGGGATGACCATGACTCGGCATGTTTTGTCCGTACCATTTCGGCTACAACTAAAAGGAGAAATTATGAGAAGGCCAGAATGAAATATAGGTAAGAGGAGGAGATGGAAAAAAATGTTAAATTGAAATTGATTTGTAATGAATAAGATGGAAACACGAAAGGAAAATCTCAAATGAAATTATAGAAACCGAAATGAAATAAAGAAATAGCAAGTAATATTGAGGAAAAAGTAAATGAAAATCAATTGAAATATGAATAAATAGAATTATGATAAAGAATATTTTCAGCTGAACAGGATCCATATTTTCCTGTCAGCCATGAAAGTCTGACCAGTTTAAAACCCCGGAGGAAAAAGTTTGTGAACGTGAGGCAAAGTTTAATAGACTAAAAGTGAAATAAAAAAGATGTACGAGTCTGGTGAGCAGGGGACCCCTAACCCCACCTCCGCTGGATAATTATAACAACTGTTTTATTGTCTCGGTGTCTGCAGCAGCCGAGGTGTGACCTAGCGTCCAGGCTGACCGCGAAGGAACGTCAGGTCAGGTCAGGTTAAGGTCACGTCATCATTCCCAAGGAGTGTACCCTCATGATCAAGGTTTGAGGGAGTTATTAATGATTTTCCTTCACTACCCAGAAGCCGCACTTCTCTAAAACTTATTCACTTTTTTCATCATTATTTTTTATCGTTATATATCTTTCTCGCCAAAGAATTTTGTTTGAGGTAAGATTGGCTCGTCAACTTCCTATGCCCTTGAGACTAGTGTTCCTGGCCTTCCAGAATTCTGACAAGCCCCAAGCTCCCAACCCCAGGCCTCAACCCCAGAGGTCCGGAGGCACATGTGATGTCACAGCAGGCCAGGCTGGTTGTGTACCTACCCTGGTGCAGTGTACAACATGGTGTTCACAGTGCACGACCACACACACTGTTTTGTTGACTGACGAAACTATAGTCTAGTTAAAGTGAGTTTTCGTTCACGGTGTAACCTCATGCAGAAGGGATCTAGTAGTACATCATAAGATAAATATACATCATATATATATATATATATATATATATATATATATATATATATATATATATATATATATATATATATATATATATATATATATATATATATATTCCATGTCTTTTTCGTCGTTTCTCATGTTAGCAAGGTACGCCAGAAACAGATAAAGAAATGGCCTCTTATCCAGAACCAGGCCACGCAGACCTTTCCGTGGTTTCTCCTGACCGCATTCATTAACAGCACGTCGCCACCTACATACAACATCGCTCCAATCCTCTTTATCGCATGCGCGCTTACCACAATCCTGCATGTTGTGGTGCTGAGCACTCAAAACCTTTTTCACTTCGTCCTACCATCTCCAAAATACTTGCCCTTTTCTCCTTGTCCCCATCACCTCTGACACACACACATACCCTCTTCCCTCCCACACTTCTTCGTTCATCCCAATCATTCCCGAACCCCACTCCTTTCACCCCATTCCTTTACTCAGCCCTCCCTTCACTTTACCTCTCTTCTTCCCTCACCCCTCTGCCTCCCTCTCCAGCAGGTAGTGTCTGGACGCCATAAATAATTACCAGAGTCAATACTGGAGGGGGTGCTCGTGTTGGGAGTGGGCTGGGGTCCCCTGGCCTCTCTTATCATGATTCTTTTCCCATAACTGTATATTATATGCTCCTAGCTAAGCTAAGCTGAGTCACTGTTACTTCTTGATAATTCTTTTCCCTTCCTGTTTTCTCCAAGTCATTAAGCTGAATATTCCTCATCTGACGCTTAGAAATGTTTGCTAGGTCTGTCTGTTGCCTTTCGTGCTGCAGCTTAGGACTGGTGTCCTTGGCAACTTGTCCCTTGCCGGAGTTGCTCTCGCCAACAGATAATCTCCAAGTTTTTTTACAACTTTCTTCATTTCTTGAGAGTACCTAATTGCCATCTCCTGGTCAAGCTTTCATGATCGACGATGCAGATGGGTATCATCGTCATATATTTTTCTTTTGTTTACTACAAATCTTGTCAATATTGACAATTTTTTGCATCAACACGAGCGTTCTACAGTATAATGTGACTTTAGGAGTGTGACTCCGTCCTGGAAATACTTTATAAAATGAAACTCTAATTTCTTTGATATCTTATTCATGCTGCTATTCTGACCTATAACCGATGAAAACGTATAAAAGTATGTATGTATCGATCTGTATGTATACACCTACCTATACAGAGCGGAGATGGAGTTCTACAATCGTCGGGCCTCATCTTCTGAACTTTGTTTACCATCATACAAAATTTCAAACTTGTGTATAATCTTGGCATTCAAAATTTTATCTTTTAGTTTATTGCAAGCATCCAGTACTTGTTGACATCTTTTCTATCTAGCTTTTTTGTCATTACCTTGTTCCGGCCTTTGGTCGCTCTATTTCCACATCTTTCGAAGAACTAATCACTAATGACACCATCATCATGGTTGAGAAGCTTCAATATTCTTATCAAGTCACGCCTTGCTCTTCTCTCTTACATGGTGGGCAAATCTACGACATTGTAACTCATCCGTCTTAATTCAGGTACCATCTTTGTTGCCTTCCTCTATTAGTTCCCTGTGCATAAGGACCAAACTTGAGTCGTATTTTATAGAGCTTTGGCCTGATAAAGGATGTGAACATGAGCTGAATCTTTTCCGTACATTAAGTGAGATTATAGTATTTACCAGCCAAGTGAATCTCTCCTTCTCAATTCTTCCAAGGTGCGTCTTTGGATATAGGTTGGGCACATTGTCGAACCCAAAGTCGCTCTCGTATAATGATTCTTGCAGTTTATTTTCCGTTTGGTAATACTGGCATGGAGACCCTCCTTCAATGTGTCCCGTCCTCATTTTCCAGCATATACTTGGGTCAAATTTGATCAACAGTTTGTCAGACCAACTTTAAAGTTTGTCTAGGTCCCCTTGTAGCCTGATGCAATTATCCTCCCTTTAATTTCACTCAGGACCTCAGAATCATCTGCAAATATATTCAGGTATATGTTCAGACCTGGTGAGTCATTTAAACAGTTCAAGAAGAGTAATGGTCTTAGAGCCGAACCCTGTGGCAAGCAAATGGTGACCCCCAGCCCATATAGAGAAGGCTCCATAGACACTAGTCTTTTGTTTTCTTCCACTTAGGCAATATATATATATATATATATATATATATATATATATATATATATATATATATATATTATTATCATTATTTTGCTTTGTCGCTGTCTCCCGCGTTTGCGAGGTAGCGCAAGGAAACAGACGAAAGAAATGGCCCAACCCACCCCCATACACAATGTATACACACACACACGTCCACACACGCAAATATACATACCTGTACATCTCAATGTACACATATATATACATACACAGACACAAACATATATACCCATGCACACAATTCACACTGTCTGCCCCCATTCACTCCCATCGCCACCTCGCCCCACATGGAATACCATCCCCCTCCCCCCTCATGTGTGCGAGGTAGCACTAAGAAAAGACAACAAAGGCCCTATTCGTTCACACTCAGTCTCTAGCTGCCTCGCAATAATGCCCGAAACCACAGCTCCCTTTCCACATCCAGGCCCCAAACAACTTTCCATGGTTTACCCCAGACGCTTCACATGCCCTGATTCAATCCACTGACAGCACGTCAACCCCGGTATACCACATCGATCCAATTCACTCTATTCCTTGCCCTCCTTTCACCCTCCTGCATGTTCAGGCCCCGATCACACAAAATCTTTTTCACTCCATCTTTCCACCTCCAATTTGGTCTCCCACTTCTCCTCGTTCCCTCCACCTACGACACATATATCCTCTTGGTCAATCTTTCCTCACTCATTCTCTCCATGTGCCCAAACCATTTCAAAACACCCTCTTCTGCTCTCTCAACCACGCTCTTTTTATTTAAACACATCTCTCTTACCCTTACATTACTTACTCGATCAAACCACCTCACACCACACATTGTCCTCAAACATCTCATTTCCAGCACATCCACCCTCCTGCGCACAACTCTATCCATAGCCCACGCCTCGCAACCATACAACATTGTTGGAACCACTATTCCTTCAAACATACCCATTTTTGCTTTCCGAGATAATGTTCTCGACTTCCACACATTCTTCAAGGCTCCCAGGATATATATATATATATATATATATATATATATATATATATATATATATATATATATATATATATTTTTTTTTTTTTTTTTCATACTATTCGCCATTTCCCGCGTTAGCGAGCTAGCGTTAAGAACAGAGGACTGAGCCTTTGAGGGAATATCCTCACCTGGCCCCCTTCTCTGTTCCTTCTTTTGGAAAATTAAAAAACGAGAGGGGAGGATTTCCAGCCCCCCGCTCCCTTCCCTTTTAGTCGCCTTCTACGACACGCAGGGATTACGTGAGAAGTATTCTTTCTCCCCTATCCCCAGGGATAATATGTATATATATATATATATATATATATATATATATATATATATATATATATATATATATATATATATATATGTATATATATATATTTGTTATTTATTTATTTTGCTTTGTCGCTGTCTCCCGCGTTTGCGAGGTAGCGCAAGAAAGAGACGAAAAAAATGGCCCAACCCACCCCCATATACAATGTATATACATACACGTCCACACACGCAAATATACATACCTATACATCTCAATGTACACATATATATACACACACAGACACATACATATATACCCATGCACACAGTTCACACTGTCTGCCTTTATTCATTCCCATCGCCACCCATGGAATACCATCCCCCTCCCCCCTTATGTGTGCGAGGTAGCACTAGGAAAAGACAACAAAGGCCCCATTTGTTCACACTCAGTCTCTAGCTGTCATGCAATAATGCCCGAAATCACAGCTCCCTTTCCACATCCAGGCCCCACACAACTTTCCATGGTTTACCTCAGACGCTTCACATGCCCTGATTCAATCCACTGACAGCACGTCAACCCCGGTATACCACATGGATCCAATTTACTCTATTCCTTGCCCTCCTTTCACCCTCCTGCATGTTCAGGCCCCGATCACACAAAATCTTTTTCACTCCATCTTTCCACCTCCAATTTGGTCTCCCACTTCTCCTCGTTCCCTCCACCTCCGACACATATATCCTCTTGGTCAATCTTTCCTCACTCATTCTCTCCATGTGCCCAAACCATTTCAAAACACCCTCTTCTGCTCTCTCAACCACGCTCTTTTTATTTCCACACATCTCTCTTACCCTTACATTACTTACTCGATCAAACCACCTCACACCACACATTGTCCTCAAACATCTCATTTCCAGCACATCCACCCTCCTGCGCACAACTCTATCCATAGCCCACGCCTCGCAACCATACAACATTGTTGGAACCACTATTCCTTCAAACATACCCATTTTTGCTTTCCGAGATAATGTTCTCGACTTCCACACATTCTTCAAGGCTCCCAGGATTTTCGCCCCCTCCCCCACCCAATGATTCACTTCCGCTTCCTTGGTTCCATCCGCTGCCAGATCCACTCCCAGATATCTAAAATACTTTACTTCCTCCAGTTTTTCTCCATTCAAACTTACCTCCCAATTGACTTGACCCTCAACCCTACTGTACCTAATAACCTTGCTCTTATTCACATTTACTCTTAACTTTCTTCTTTCACACACTTTACCAAACTCAGTCACCAGCTTCTGCAGTTTCTCACATGAATCAGCCACCAGCGCTGTATCATCAGCGAACAACAACTGACTCACTTCCCAAGCTCCCTCATCCACAACAGACTTCATACTTGCCCCTCTTTCCAAAACTCTTGCATTCACCTCCCTAACGACCCCATCCATAAACAAATTAAACAACCATGGAGACATCACACACCCCTGCCGCAAACCTACATTCACTGAGAACCAATCACTTTCCTCTCTTCCTACACATACACATGCCTTACATCCTCGATAAAAACTTTTCACTGCTTCTAACAACTTGCCTCCCACACCATATATTCTTAATACCTTCCACAGAGCATCTCTATCAACTCTATCATATGCCTTCTCCAGATCCATAAATGCTACATACAAATCCATTTGCTTTTCTAAGTATTTCTCACATACATTCTTCAAAGCAAACACCTGATCCACACATCCTCTACCACTTCTGAAACCACACTGCTCTTCCCCAATCTGATGCTCTGTACATGCCTTCACCCTCTCAATCAATACCCTCCCATATAATTTACCAGGAATACTCAACGAACTTATACCTCTGTAATTTGAGCACTCACTCTTATCCCCTTTGCCTTTGTACAATGGCACTATGCATGCATTCCACCAATCCTCAGGCACCTCACCATGAGTCATACATACATTAAATAACCTTATCAACAAGTCAACAATACAGTCACCCCCTTTTTTAATAAATTCCACTGCAATACCATCCAATCCTGCTGCCTTGCCGGCTTTCAGCTTCCGCAAAGCTTTTACTACCTCTTCTCTGTTTACCAAATCATTTTCCCTAACCCTCTCACTTTGCACACCACCTCGACCAAAACACCCTATATCTGCCACTCTATCATCAAACACATTCAACAAACCTTCAAAATACTCACTCCATCTCCTTCTCACATCACCACTACTCGTTATCACCTCCCCATTTGCGCCCTTCACTGAAGTTCCCATTTGCTCCCTTGTCTTACGCACTTTATTTACCTCCTTCCAGAACATCTATATGTATATATATATAAATATATATATATATATATATATATATATATATATATATATATATATATATATATATATATATATATATATATATGGAAAGTTCTGACAGTGTGAATTTTGTGTATGTGTGTATATGTATATGTCTGTGTGTGTATATATATATGTATATGTTGAGATGTAGTATTTATATGTGTGTGTGTGGATGTGTATGTATATGCATGTGTATGTGGGTGGGTTGGGCCATTCTTTCGTCTGTTTCCTTGTGCTACCTTGCTAGTGCGGAGGACGGCGGCGGAGTGTGATAAAATAAATAAATATTCTTAATACCTTCCACAGAGCATCTCTATCAACTCTATCATATGCCTTCTCCAGATCCATAAATGCTACATACAAATCCATTTGCTTTTTTAAGTATTTCTCACATACATCCTTTAAAGCAAACACCTGATCCACACATCCTCTACTTCCCATGTAATCCCTGCATGTCATAGACGGCGACTAAAAGGGTAGGGAGCGGGGGGCTGGAAATCCTCCCCTCTCATTTTTGATTTTCCAAAAGAAAGGAACAGAGAAGGGGGCCAAGTGAGGATATTTCCTTAAAGGCTCAGTCCTCTGTTCATAATGCTACCTCGCTAACGCGGGAAATGGCGAATAGTATGAAAAAAAAAAATATATATATATAACAGTGAACTACTAATAACTAATCTCTAAGCCAGAATCGCAACACATGTTAATCATACATCATTGTAAATTAGCAACAGTTAACACCGTCTGCCATACCCTCCGTGGAACATCTTTTTATATGGTAACGTAACGTGGACTATTTGAATCCTGTCATATACTTTTGGAATCATGCCTTCCAACATACCGGCACTTGTTCAGTTTTCTTCTCTCGGTGGATATCGAACTTGTAGGAATGACTATGTTGTCTTTTAGTAAATATTTATGATTACACTGTTGTTGGTGTAGTCACGTGAATCATACAGCAATTCTCATGTATAACGTGCTTTACCCCCTACAGCAGAGGCCGGCGCATCAGATAACAGGTAGACAAAGGTAAAAAACAAATTTATGTACGTTTCTTATTGATACCCAGTACTACAATACCTGAATAGCTATTGGCATTATGTCTGGCCTAATATTTCTGAGTTTATGTATAAGACGGACATGGAAAGTTATGCTGATTTTTAGTTCTACCTCTACCTGGTTATCTACCTATCTATCTGATAATCATCCTAGCTAGAAAAAGTATACCAAACTCTGAGCGAGAGAACCCAGACAGACAGACAGACAGAGACCAGAAAAGACCTAACATAAGAGACGGACCGACGAACCCACGTACACAGAGGTTACGGACGGGAGACTCAGTACGTGCACCCAGCATCACAACCTGGACCACAGTGACCAGTGCTATGCAAGTATAATATTAAGCTGATATACAAACAACCTGGCGAGAGAAAGCGCACACCAAGATGGAGATTTCCTCTCTGACAGAGGCTGGAGACGAATTTTTTTTTTGGTCAGATTAATCAATCCTAATTGAACCTTAAGGTTTACCCGAGTCGTAAGATCTACAAGAGGAATAAGGTCCGGTGATGAGCTGAGAGCCAATCATCTGGCGTCTACTGATCACTTGATGAGCGACGGCTAATTACCTCTCCTCTCTGATCAGCTGTCGGTTTGGATCGTAGGTTTAACGTCATCTCATTGATAGTCAACTGATTTACGATTAGGTTACGTTCGATCAAATGACAAATGACTATATAACAGTCATTAAGAATAATATGGATAATAGTCATATAATCTCTAACAGTCACCTCGTTGAGTCATCTGACAGTCAATAACTGATCGATAAGCTGAAAGCTACGTATAGATTATTACGCGAACTATTAGCTTATTAGCAATCATATCACTAACAGTTAACCGAGCCATAATCAGCTGAGGAAAAGGCAAAGGACACAGCCGAGAGAGAGTCAGGAGCCACAGCTGAAGGGAGGCAGGGAGAGACAGCAGTAGGAGAGGCAGGAGAAGTGGGGGCTGAGGGAGAAGTAGTGGGACACAACTGAGGAAGCTCTGAGGTGAATTATGGGAGGTGGTGGTGCCTAGGAGCCACGCTCATTATTGTCTGTGTGGCGTTATTCCAGACGAGCTCACAGACGTCCAACCTGAGGTGGACATGGAGAGGCAGGGTGGGTGAGAAGATGGCAGGAGGGAAGAGAGCAAGGAAGAGGAAAGTATGAGGAAGAAAGAAAGTACTTACTTACTTACCAGCCCTTACGATGAGACTTTGCCAAGAGGCAGGGCTAGCATCCATCTCAGGATGATTTAGAGTTGTCGTGATAGTTACGTGTTCTCAACTATGTATGACAAGGAGACATTGTATGTTTGAGGACTGAAAGTCAACATCCCACGCATGGGTGAGGCAGAGAGAAAGAGACAGTTACCTGACCAAAAAGAAAATGAAATCTAACAGTTATTGAAGTACTGGCTCACTGCTCAGCCGTCCTTAACCCAATACCCAGGCGGGTAGTACCGTTAACATACTTCCCTGGACGGGTTCTTCCTACCACCTTTACCACCTATATACCTAACCGCAGAGAGAGAGAGAGAGAGAGAGAGAGAGAGAGAGAGAGAGAGAGAGAGAGAGAGAGAGAGAGAGAGAAGAGGAAGAGAGAGATAAAGATCAATCAGGATCGTCTCTATCCTTATCATGATGAAGCACAAAGTTTATAATATTTTCAAAAATAAAGTAGAGTTTCATTGGCTTCAGTACCGCCTCCATGAGTCACATCAGTGTCGAAAATGGATTTATTCCTAACATCCAGCACAGTCACTTGGATCGTTTGAAATAATGATGTAACACTGAAGAATCGAATGTTATTTTCTTCCTCGGGGAAAAAGTATTAAATTTTTGCTTTTTGTAATCTGGTCTGACGGTCAACACCTGGCAACGAGGTCCGGAAAGTTCAACTTTTTCAAAGCCTTTCTTCGCCTCCTCTCATTTCGAAGTCATGGACTTTTTTTTCACTTTCTTGCAAGCACTGTGCACAACCTTATTTCTGGCTTCCTTCGTCTACCTCCCTCGCCAGGAACTTGATTTATAACTCTGAAAACTTTCGAGTTTTTTTTTCCTTTCTGTAGCCAAGAGGGTCTCCCACAAGACTCCGTTTACCCACTTCTTGTTTCACAAGTTCGACACCATCTGTCTACACTCTTCCCCAGAGTCTTCCACGAACGTTCCTCGTTTGCCTATTCTGCTCTGTCTCTAGCAGATCTCTTTCTTTTTCTTCCACTGTCTCCTCAATAGCCTTTTATATCCCCTTAAAGAGTCCCTTTCTTTCTCTTTTCTTCTGCAGCTCAAAGTCTTCTCGATCCTTCCTCTCGTTGCGACCTTCTTGCCCAGTGCCGGAGACCTACAAAGTTTTCTTGTCCTCATCTTTCACAAGTTTTCAGCAGAATTTCTTTTCGTCGTCTTCTGTTGCTCAACCCGAAGTCGTCTTATTCCTCTGCTTTCTCCTTATCACCTTACTTATTTCCTTCCTCCTGTTCCTTTTTTTCTATCTTCAGAGCTTACTTTCTCATTTCCTGACTTTTTCTCCCTTCTCTTTTTCTGACTACTTTTCCTCCTCCTCCTTTTCTTCTTCCTGCTGCTGCTGCGTCTGCTGAATCATTAACAGGTCCACAACACTCCTCCCTCCCTCACCCGCCACCGCCTGGCATGTTGATGTGTCAGCCGGGGACCCTGAGGACTCGCCTCCTGCGGTTGACCTGACCTACGGTGTTCAGACCAAGCTAATGTTCTAGTGTACGTACCCCTTCAACGAGGGCAGAATGTTACCCCTTTAGCAGTTGTAGCATGACACCATCTCAACAGTGGAAGTATGGTACCCCTTCATCAATGGCAGTATGGGTGCCTCCATTCGTGGTAATATATCAGGAACATAGTCTTCTTTCGTTAATATCTTTGTCTGCTTATAATCTTTCTATCTCAGTATGTGTAGATGACACATTAAAGAAAAAACAAAATCCTTACTTCTACCATTAAAGGAGCAGGCTAGAGCCGCTCTATCATACAGGTGGAGTCCAGTGACCCTTTACCCTCCAACAAGAAAATAAAATCCTACTGAGCTTCCATACCCCCAACGATTACATCCAATTTGCTTATTTATTACTCTTGCCGCTACAGCCTATAAACGTCAAGCCCAGGATAAATTACGTTTTATATCGCCAGTATAAATCGTCTAGAAAATGGTTCATATCCCGGAACACAAGGCTCTATCAGTCCTCTTGATCTATATCACATCGGCAGTAATCTCCACCTTCACCAGAATGACAAACAAATTGTGGAATATTGATTCCTTGAGCAAAACAGTACGATCCTTGAACACGGTGGTACGATCACTGAGTACGACAGTACGATCCTTGAACACGGTGGTACGATCAGAGTGCGACAGTATGATCCTTGAATATGATGGTACGTTTCTTGGGTATGATTGTGGAATCTTTGACCTAACCCCAAAGGGTCCGGTCAAAGGCATCGTGCCTATGGGGTTAATGGCTCTGACCATGGTTGCCACTCTAGAATCACAGGAATAATTCACGTGTGGGTTTATCTTTTTTTGTAATTTGGGGATGTGTAGCGGATTGCAGGCTGGGAAGTTTACGTCATACAGAGAGAGAAGAGTGATATGAAACTACTTGATTCAAGAAGATATTTCTTTGATAAAGTACTACACTAGACAGTGAGAGATGTGAGAGATTGTCCTGAACAGTGAAGGTTGTCCAGGACTGAACACGGCAGTGAAGGTTACCCAGGATTATACTGAACAATGACACCTGCCAGTAGTTACACTGCAAGTGAAAAGTCACCCTCGGCGAAGCTGAATCGTTGTCTGCGAACAGAAAGTAGTACAGGTTCTTTGAAGAACTACTCTCTGAAAAGGAGTCCATCATATTCCGGACTGAATGGAGCGCATGCAACAAAGGTGAAAATGTGAAGTGAATCTTGTTACACAGCATTCATGATGACTTACACACATAACACTTTCTTTATCTAGTTCCGAAGAAATAATTGCCTAACGCGGACGAAAAGCCACATAGAGGCCGGACCTTACTTGATATACAGAGAGGTTATTGCACTGGAATAAGAAAAGACAAGGAAACGTGCCTGCGCCTTTTGGAGAAAGTGAAAATTCTGTCTTAAAATGTGCCAGGCAGCAGTTATTGGGAAAAATATAAGAACGAAGAGAGTTCCAAAGCTTCGAGGTGTAGGGAAAGAAACAGTTATCAAAACGGCCCACCCTCGAGTTGCCAACAACCACACGGTAATCATATGTCGCAGCAGTTTGCCGAGTACTGCGTGGTCTAGCCAGTGGTGGGCACACACAAGCAACTGGTTCTCGGGTGCAAAAACCAAATCAATACCTATAGCAGAAAGTGAACTAACATTGCAGCCTAGGAGAAGCGTGTCAAGTTGTGAAGTTAGCCTGTTAAGAGTTTATAAGTCTGACCGTCTTCAACTCAACTCTGTCAAGTAAGGATTCAGTGATAGAACCATCTAACATGTGAGAGCAGTAATTCATAAAAGACCGGACCAGTCCTTTGTGTAAACGGAGCAACTGTTTGAAGAAATGAAATTAAAACATCTTAACAGGAATCCCAATTTCATAGAGGCAGACTTAGCCATTTCCGTTATGTGGGGTTTCCAAGATAGGCTGGATATTACAATAATACCAAATATGTTCATTGAGTGAATAGGCGAGATAAATAAACTGCCAAAGATGAAAGTTTCGAGGAATTTTCGATAGACAGATGTGTCGAAAGTGGGTTTGGTTTGGGAGGCATTAAATTTAGCCAGATTAAGTCTGCCCCACCGAGATATCCTGTCTAAATCTATATCTATTGAGGAAGCTTTGTCGAGACGAGATGCCGTTCGAGTAAGAGGATCAGAACTGAAGGAAGTTAAGGAATGCAGTGTCGAGTCATCAGCGTATGAGTGCATTTGGTTACTTGTGGCAGGATGAAAGCTAGATATTAGGAAGCAAAGTGAGGGAGGGAAACCAAGAGGGGAGCTTAGAGACGAGACCTCGATGCCAAATCCTGTCCAAAGCTTTGGATATGTTAAGAGCAACTACATGTTTCCCAAAAATCTTTCAGGGATGATGACCAGACATGTGTAAGATAGGAAAGAATATCAACATTGGATCTCGCCATATGAAAGCCAAACTGGTGATCAGAGAGAAGACCAAGATTCAAGATGTATGAGAATATGGGAGTTGAGGGGGGATTCAGACTTTGAAAATGGTAAAGGTCAATGCAACAGGATGATAGTGAGCTGGTTTAGAACGATCATCCCTATTAGGAATGGGATGAACAAATGCATGCTTTCTAGAAGGAAAATTTCTATTTTTCTAAATAGTAACGGAACAGACGAGCAAGCACTGGTGCAAGTTAAGAGGCACAGTCTTTCAGTACACGTGGATGGATGCCATCAGGACTACAAACCTTGCTTGTGACCAGAGAAGGAAGTGCTTTTCTGACAGTTCGAAAGAGATTACGGGAAGAGGCATAAGGATAGATGAGCGTGCATCTCGGGATGAAGGTTTGTTAGAGGCATCCAAGGTAAAGTTAAAGGTGGCAAAGAGACTTAATACTAAAACAGATTCTATTAGAATATACTAATTTCTTTCGCATCAAAATAGAATTGAAATATGATTTTCAGTTACGCCTCAAATTACATGTATACATTTTTTCTATATCTATTCGCCATATCTCACGTTAGGGAGGTAGTGATAGTAACTGTTACGTGAAATGCACCGAAACCATAGCCCCCTACCTACAACCAGGCCCTACAAGCCTTTCCGTGGTTTCCCCCGGCTGTGTCAAATGCTTTGGTTCACTCAAATAACAGCACGTTCCTCACTGTATACCACATCGCTACAACTGTGTGTGTTCCATGCACGCCTTTCACCTTCCTGAAAAGTATATACCATTTGGTAATAGAGTCTATGTGAAGCTAAGCCCTGGGCTATCTCCCAGCTAAACGGAACACGTGTCGGTAAAGCTAAAACTTACCAGGTAATATACATCAGAACATCAGATAAATTGACATCTTCAACCCCCTCACCCCGGACCGTGTCGGGTAATTACCATAATCAGGAACTAACGAGGCTCTCTGCAACCCTCTCCCATACCGCCAGTTCCCCCTCACTCTACGCCTCATACTCTCTCTCTCTCTCTCTCTCTCTCTCCTGAGGCAATACGTCAGAACTTCAAATGTTTAAACTGGATCTGAAGCGGGTTCCTATTTCCCCTCCCCCCTTCATCCCGGCGACCGACTTAAGGGTACATGGTGTGGGCTGATGTGGTGTGGGCTGATGTGGTGTGGGCTGATGTGGTGTGGGCTGATGTGGTGGATATTCCGTGAAAAGAACAGTTTTCCTCAGTATTTGGAAAAAAAACTCTAATGAAAACACTTAAGGAATTTTATGAGTTATAATTAGTGATTACTTTGTGATACGATTTAATAAAGCAAATGAAGACATGTGTTTTCAACAAGAAATAATTAAAATCATATTTCTTGCCTTCAGTGCATTATATTCGTGTATCATAAAATCATCAGGAATCAGCGTGCGAGGCTAGCATAGAAATTTGACCTTCTGGTTTGTCAAGAACCAAAAATACAACACCTAAGCAAACATGTCACTTCTGGGGAAAAGTAAGCTAAATGCCGTCAAAGGCAGGATACGCCGGTTGGCGAGTGCGTATCGCGTAACACGGAGGCGTCAGGGTGTGGGTGATGGCTGTAACATCGGTAATGGGGAATGTGACACGAGTGTTACAGTACACGGGGTAGAGGGGAGGGGAAGGAAGAAGACGTAGTTCTCCATGTAACACAATGCTTGGCCACCGTCTAACGAACCGGCCGAGTGCGGGGCGCAACAGGTAAACAGGTCATTAGTATCAATGCGGAGAAGCAAAAGTGTGTTAACGTCTTGAGCAAAGCGATGCGGCCCTTAACGACGGTACGACCCCTGAGCACGACGGTACGACCCCTGAGCACGACGGTACGACCCCTGTGCACGACGGTACGACCCCTGTGCACGACGGCAAGACCCCTGTGCACGACGGCTCGACCCCTGTGCACGACGGCAAGACCCCTGTGCACGACGGCAAGACCCCTGTGCACGACGGCTCGACCCCTGTGCACGACGGCAAGACCCCTGTGCACGACGGTACGACCCTCTGACCACGACGGTACGACCCCTGTGCACGACGGTAAGACCCCTGAGCACGACGGCACCACCCCCGGGGCACGACGGTACGACCCCTGTGCACGACCGTGCGATCCCTGTGCACGACGGTACGACCCATGTGCACGACGGTGCCACTCCTGAACACTACAGTGCGATCCATCAACACGAAGGTACTGCTGTGGAGCACAAGGGTTCGAGCCTCGGGTATGATGTGCTAACCGTTGACCTGATGATGATACCCAGTGGTCTTACCGTCCCGCTCCAGCAGCTGAGGAGGTCTGCGTCAGGCCACTAACGACGTAGTCGTGAGTCTGGCAGACGCTCAGCAGAGCCGTCGAAAACGTCGTGACGAGAGGACGAACGAGAGACGCGACACCAACGCCCTCAGTATCAGAGAGAGACACAAAAGAACCATGATACCCCCCCCCTCCCCTCCCCTCCCCTCCCCTCCCCTCTCGTTTCTTTTGCTATTTCCCATTTTCTAGTGTATACCCTAAAAATAGGATTCTTACATTTACTGTAAGAATTGTAATATATTCAAGAGTATTTCCAAATTCAATTTACTATATCACTTTATTGATTTGAACATTTTTATTACGTTTGTTGAATAAAACATATAGTAACTAGGTTTGTTTATACTTTATCTTAGCAGCAAGTCTGAGAAATGTCTGCCGCAATTTACTATTCTCATGGATAAATTTTTCATGTCTCTTCCCATTCTCTCTCTCTCTCTCTCTCTCTCTCTCTCTCTCTCTCTCTCTCTCTCTCTCTCTCTCTCTCTCTCTCGAGCGTGTTTTCCACTCATCATTCTCTCGGGCCTTCCGATCCCCGTCCATCCCTCATCACTCATCATCAACCTGTCTGCCAGACATCAATCCATCCATCTAAAGCAAAACCCATTTTTTCAGGGATCTATTCCCAATTTCTCTGGCTCCGTTTTCTGTTTAGCTGTAATAGAAAATACTTATTCTGAAAGAACTTTTCACATGAACATTTGTTCCCACTGCAGCCTAGTCCAGTATGAGGAAATCATAAATTAAGTATCTGTTTATATCATAGACGAACGAAAATGAAATGGATGATTTTACCAAAATTGAGTTTCAGCATTTGTGTATATAATTTTGTCCTGTCCCTTATGTACTCACACTGTCCTCCTATTTAGGAATCTAACAGCCGGACTCCGCCTGTTAATGTTATAACGCGAACGAACAGTCCTGTTTTCATATACATTATTACATGACAGCTAGAGACTGAGTGTGAACGAATATGGCCTTTGTTGTCTCTTCCTAGCGATACCTCGCGCGCGTTCGGGGGGAGGGGTGTGTCATTTCATGCGTGGCGGGGTGGCGACGGAAATGATTAAAAGCAGCAAGTATGAGTTATGTACATGTGTATATATGTATATGTCTGTATATATATATATATATATATATATATATATATATATATATATATATATATATATATTTTCCTTAGTCGCTGTCTCCCGCGTTTGCGAGGCAGCGCAAGGAAACAGACGAAAGAAATGGCCCAACCCACCCCCATACAAATGTATATACATACACGTCCACACACGCAAATATACATTCCCATATATCTCAATGTACACATATATATACACACACAGACACATACATATATACACATGCACACAATTCACACTGTCTGCCTTTATTCATTCCCATCGCCACATCGCCACACATGGAATCACATCCCCCTCCCCCCTCATGTGTGCGAGGTAGCGCTAGGAAAAGACAACAAAAGCCCCATTCGTTCACACTCAGTCTCTAGCTGTCATGTAATAATGCCCGAAACCACAGCTCCCCTTCCACATCCACGCCCCACACAACTTTCCATGGTTTACCCCAGACGCTTCACATGCCCTGATTCAATCCATTGACAGCACGTCTACCCCGGTATACCATATCGATCCAATTCACTCTATTCCTTGCCCGCCTTTCACCCTCCTGCATGTTCAGGCCCTGATCACTCAAAATCTTTTTCATTCCATCTTTCCACCTCCAATTTGGTCTCCCACTTCTCCTCGTTCCCTCCACCTCCGACACATATATCCTCTTGATCAATCTTTCCTCAATCATTCTCTCCGTGTGCCCAAACCATTTCAAAACACCCTCTTCTGCTCTCTCAACCACGCTCTTTTTATTTCCACACATCTCTCTTACCCTTACATTACTTACTCGATCAAACCACTTCACACCACATATTGTCCTCAGACATCTCATTTCCAGCACATCCATCCTCCTGCGCACAACTCTATCCACAGCCCACGCCTCGCAACCATACAACATTGTTGGAACCACTATTCCTTCAAACATACCCATTTTTGCTTTCCGAGATAATCTTCTCGACTTTCACACATTCTTCAAGGCTCCCAGGATTCTCGCCCCCTTCCCCACCCTATGATTCACTTCCGCTTCCATGGTTCCATCCGCTGCCAGATCCACTCCCAGATATCTAAAACACTTTACTTCCTCCAGTTTTTCTCCATTCAAACTTACCTCCCAATTGACTTGACCCTCAACCCTACTGTACCTAATAACCTTGCTCTTATTCACATTTACTCTTAACTTTCTTCTTTCACACACTTTACCAAACTCAGTCACCAGCTTCTGCAGTTTTTCACATGAATCAGCCACCAGCGCTGTATCATCAGCGAACAACAACTGACTCACTTCCCAAGCTCTCTCATCCCCAACAGACTTCATACTTGCCCCTCTTTCCAAAACTCTTGCATTCACCTCCCTAACAACCCCATCCATAAATAAATTAAACAACCATGGAAACATCACACACCCCTGCCGCAAACCTACATTCACTGAGAACCAATCACTTTCCTCTCTTCCTACACGTACACATGCCTTACATCTCGATAAAAACTTTTCACTGCTTCTAATAAATTGCCTCCCACACCATATATTCTTAATACAGAGCATCTCTATCAACTCTATCATATGCCTTCTCCAGATCCATAAATGCTACATACAAATCCATTTGCTTTTCTAAGTATTTCTCACATACATTCTTCAAAGCAAACACCTGATCCACACATCCTCTACCACTTCTGAAACCACACTGCTCTTCCCCAATCTGATGCTCTGTACATGCCTTCACCCTCTCAATCAATACCCTTCCATATAATTTCCCAGGAATACTCTACAAACTTATACCTCTGTAATTTGAGCACTCACTCTTATCCCCTTTGCCTTTGTACAATGGCACTATGCACGCATTCCACCAATCCTCAGGCACCTCACCATGAATCATACATACATTAAATAACCTTACCAACCAGTCAACAATACAGTCACCCCTTTTTTTAATAAATTCCACTGCAATACCATCCAAACCTGCTGCCTTGCCGGCTTTCATCTTCCGCAAAGCTTTTACTACCTCTTCTCTGTTTACCAAATCATTTTCCTTAACCCTCTCACTTTGCACACCACCTCGACCAAAACACCTTATATCTGCCACTCTATCATCAAACACATTCAACATATATATATATATATATATATATATATATATATATATATATATATATATATATATATATATATATATGAATAAAGGCAGACAGCGTGACTTGTGTGCATGCGTATATATGTATATGTCTGTGTGTGTATATATATGTGTACATTGAGATGTATGGGTATGTATATTTGCGTGTGGGGACGTGTATGTATATACATGTGTATGGGGTGGGTTGGGCCATTTCTTTCGTCTGTTTCCTTGCGCTACCTCGCGAACGCGGGAGACAGCGACAGAGTATAATAAATAATAAAATAAATAGAAATATTTATTTTATTTTATTATACTTTGTCGCTGTCTCCCGCGTTTGCGAGGTAGCGCAAGGAAACAGACGAAAGAAATGCCCCCCCCCCCCATACACATGTATATACATACGTCCACACACGCAAATATACATACCTACACAGCTTTCCATGGTTTACCCCAGACGCTTCACATGCCTTGATTCAATCCACTGACAGCACGTCAACCCCGGTATACCACATCGCTCCAATTCACTCTATTCCTTGCCCTCCTTTCACCCTCCTGCATGTCCAGGCCCCGATCACACAAAATCTTTTTCACTCCATCTTTCCTCCTCCAATTTGGTCTCCCTCTTCTCCTCGTTCCCTCCACCTCCGACACATATATCCTCTAGGTCAATCTTTCCTCACTCATTCTCTCCATGTGCCCAAACCACTTCAAAACACCCTCTTCTGCTCTCTCAACCACGCTCTTTTTATTTCCACACATCTCTCTTACCCTTACATTACTCACTCGATCAAACCACCTCACACCACATATATATATATATATATATATATTCCTAAGAGTCCACGGGGAAAATGAAACACGATAAGTTACCAAGTGCACTTTCGTGTAATAATCACATCATCAGGGGAGACTGAAGAGAGAAATATAACAGTCAGTTGATATACAACGAAGAGACGAAGCTAGGACGCCATTTGGTAAACATGATGACAATCGCATGTTTACCAAATGGCGTCCTAGCTTCGTCTCTTCGTTGTATATCAACTGACTTATATTTCTCTCTTGTGTCTCCCCTGATGATGTGATTACACGATAGTGCACTTGGGAACTTATCGTGTTTCATTTTCCCCGTGGACTCTCAGGAATATACTTGATCAAGCGCAAAATTGTGATCCTTTCCAACACACACACACACACACATATATATATATATATATATATATATATATATATATATATATATATATATATATATTCTGAGATATGAATAAGAATCAGGTATAAAGGAAAAATAAGATCAGTTTCTCTCAATTTGATATTTTTCAGTTCCCGAAATTTGAAAATAATCTAACATTTGGTTAACCCTCAGCCACCTCTCCACCACACTCCAGGCTTCTCTCCACCACAGGCCAGGAACCTCTCCACCACACACCAGGCTCCTCTCCACCAAACTGAAATAAGTCAATCTAAAGGACCATCCGGCCTAAAACTTTATGACGTCATTTTTCTCATGTCTATCAGTAGGTTGAATTTCACAGTAATATTTTTCTGTTTGAAATAATTATCATTACAGTTCATTTTGCATCAATTAAGTAACTGGTCTACTTATCACTTTCCCCTCATGTTGTCTGGCTCTACATGTCATAAACAATGAGGCCAAAACAACAGTTGACCTGGAGTTTCACAGCTTAACAGGGGTTACCCTTCCTGTATTTCAAAAACAGGTCAATTAATAATGCTTTTTATTACTTGTTTACTGTTATTGACCGATTTGCCAACACATACACACACTCACACGTGTGGTATAGTGGTTAAAGTTGTTGACCATGATTCACGCACGGGCCCACCAGGGTTGGAGTTCTGGCGCAGTAGTCAACCCATAGTCACCCCAGCTGTTCTACGTCACGACCCAACTGTAGCATCAGCGACCAGGTCTGGTCGTTCCCGTAATGACCCAACTGGTCGATAAATGGGTGTCCGGCTTAGACTGGTGTGTGTGTGTGTGTGTGTGTGTGTGTGTGTGTGTTTACTATCTTGTGTTAGAGACGAAGAAAGTTTTACACTGGCATTTCCCGTCTCTTCTCTTTCACGTATGTACACACAGGAACACTACCCAACGTGAGGTAGGTGTGCTTGTGTTCAGGATATTCTCCATCTTATAGTCGTAACACAGATTCCTCTTCCACCTGACCAATGATATCCTGCACCCATATGACATCCTCTTTCCTCTACCATACCTCTCATCTTTTCGTCTTCCCTTCTTTTATTGTCATTTTTGTCATTTCTCCTTCGGTTTCTCCTTAATTCTTCCGTTATTCTGATCTCCTTCCACCCCTGTAATTCTTCCCATATCCCTATTACTTGGTATTCCTTTCCTTCTGGATCTTTTCTGCATTATCCATCCTTTTTCACCGTTTTCTTTTCCATCTACTATTGTATCATCATCCACTTAATCTAGACGTGTTTCTTGTTCCGGAATTCAAAAGAATGTTATTAGTTTTTGTCTGAATCTCTCTCTCTCTCTCTCTCTCTCTCTCTCTCTCTCTCTCTCTCTCTCTCTCTCTCTCTCTCGGCATGATGGTCTTGTCCCCCTCTTGAGCTTTTTCTATCTCTTCTCTCCCCACTCATTCCTTTTTTGCTTTCTTCTTCAATCCTCTCTCCTCAACCATTCTCCACCATCCACTCGCCATCACCCTCTGCCTTACTCCCCAACCCACTCTTCCAGCATCCTCTCCCCACCATCCTCTCCCTCCTGATTACCTCACCTCCCCTTGTGTTTCTCCCTTTACTACACCCATTTGTCTTCCTCCGCTGTGAATCCATTACTGTGAACGTAACTAATCACTCTGGCTGTATCGATCTAATTAGCTCAATTAAGAGGAAATATTATTGTCGAATATAAACATTTCCGAATTTCTTTCTTGTTTGCTGGAAAAATTAAGAGGCTTATGTGTTTAATTAAACTTGATATTATCTTTAGTAAACTGACACTCACCTTAAAGTTCCCAGTGTTACAGGATGATTAACGCTTGTTATATTCAGAGTGCTTCACCCTTATCATACACTGATATCGTGCACGATGACAGATTGTGTATAGATTTTCAAAATTACGATCTCTCGAAAATCATAGGACATTACAAATCTGAAGTATAATTCAGATTATCAAGTAAATTCAACCCAAAAAGTAAGTTTAACAGTCTTTATATATATATCTATATATATATATATATATATATATATATATATATATATATATATATATATATATGTATGTATAAAGCTGGTGAGAAGTTTGACTAGAAAAAAACATATTCCCTAAAGATCCACACAATATTTCAGAGTCAGAAGTGTGACTGAGAAATGTAACTTGAATATCAATCTAAGAGAAAAATATTCCGCCATCCTTCCCCCTGGCCGTAGTTTCTCTCCTTTATTAACTTATACAGGGAGTGACACGGCAATTTAGCCTGCTTGGTATGGACCCCGTGTTCCAGTCAGTTTTAAGGCGATACGAACCAATATATATGGTACTACTGACTGAGGAGGCCAGGAACCAACTCTCTCTCTCTCTCTCTCTCTCTCTCTCTCTCTCTCTCTCTCTCTCTCTCTCTCTCTGACAAAAAAACAAACACACAAACACAAGAGAACAACTTGTAAGAGGTACTTATAGGTAACTATTCTATCTCTTTTTGTCTCTCTCCATCTTTTTGTCCTCTTCAGGCATGTTTCTCTCCCCCTCTCTGGTGTTACTGTTGTATTTTTTCAATTGCAAGCCTTTTTCTCTAAAATTTGCCCAACACATCCCATACATCCTGGTGGTGGTGGTGGTGGTGGTGGTGGTGGTGGTGGGGGGGGGGGGGGGGGGGGGGGGATCAACAGCAACTTAACGCCTCTCTTGCTCTCCCTCCCGCTCATGGGTCTTCCTCAATATCACCTTTTCTTTCTCATAGATGTTCCCATCTTCCTTCGATCCGAAGCCTCGGTAATGTCATGCAAATGAAGCACTTTAAAGTCTCGCCATCTAAAGATTATGCCAAAAATTATTCCAGAATTATACCCAAGTCGAGCATGGCAACACATCGAAGCAGGAGGAGAGGTTCAGAACTTGCTTCAAATCTCCAAGGACCATCAAAAAGTTTGGAAGCTCGTTCGGGGAGTCGACTCCCACGCTTTTTTTCGAAGCCTCAACTTCATGTATCTTTCGGAGGAGTCGACTCCATGCATCAGTCGGAGACTCATCCTCAGGCAACGATCGAGGAATTGACTTCACGCTCCGTTCGGCGAGTAGACTCCATCCTTCGTTTGAGTAGTAGACCTCATGCTCCCATACATTTGTTTCTGTTGATGATCTTGTCTGCGACCAGTAACGCTACACTGCCAGTAAACCCATTGTATGACCAAACGCCCCACAATGCTCTCATCTGGGGTGGATCTAACTCAACATCCTTACTCGACAGAGTCGAAAGCGGTCCGACTTATAAACTTACCCAGGCTAACTTCAAAACTCGACCCGCTTGTCATACCTCGCATTGTCAATTTTCCCTCTTGTGTAGGCAGTACTTTCGTTTTTACACCCGAGAGCTGGCTGTTTGTGTGCCCCTACTTCTAGCTGGACCATGCAATACTCGGCAAGCTACTGCGCCACTTGATTACTACGTGGCTGCAGGCAACTCAAGGTTGGGTCGTTTTAATAACCGTTTCTTCCTCTAAAACTCGAGGCTTTGGAACTCTCTACCTTCTCATGTCTTTCCCAATAACTATGACCTGGTACATTTTATAAGGCATGTTTTCCAATTCCTCCAGAATTTGTGACTACTTCCTCTTATCTCTTCTTTTTCCCTATATTTGACTTATGGTCCGGCCTTGATGTGGTCTTCTGTCCGTTACTAGTATCTCTAACATGAAAAAATAATGTAGTACAACCAGCCGCGTCACACTGGCAGTAAACCCATGGTACTACCTAGCACGTCACACTGGCAGTAAACCCATGGTACTACCTAGCACGTCACACTGGCAGTAAACCCATGGTACTACCTAGCACGTCACACTGGCAGTAAACCCATGGTACTACCTGGCACGTCATACGGGTTGTATAACCATCTTACAATCTGCCAAGGTTTTCAAGGTTTACGGTAGTTTACTGTTCCTAATATTTCAACAAATCACTTAAGAATCTTGTTATAGTTGTTCTTTCAAGGTTTTTCATTAATCAAATGTATGATTCCAGCAGTGACGTCATGGACATATGTTGATAAGACCCTAAAGGTACAGGTATGTTTGCAATATATCTGTTGCTCCCTGGAAGTCGTGATGTTCCTTGCAAATAATCATCTATACCATTTTGAATTTTACTTCCCTTGTCTCAACCTTCGAAGCCTTTCATGAGGCTTCGCTGCTCAGTGATTCATAAGGCTTGATTCATTAGGAATTCATTCATAATATCGAGGCTTTTAAAGGCAGTCTTTGGTGTTTTGTAGGCATGATAATTATTTACGAGTGGTGGGGAGGGCCTAACTTTTTTGAGTCTATGAATATTTATGACACATTAAGAAACGCAGCAAAGCTCTTCGGTGTCATATATAATTCTTAAACTAAAACTTAAAATTTTGGATTCAAAATCTGTTATACCTGAAAAAATAGTTTGTCAAAACATATAAAAGCCAACTAGTCTGACATTATCAATTTACTTAGGGAAGTGAGAAACTAAACAGCTTTGATATATTGTGGATGATCGAGTTGAGTTTAATACACTGGCTGCAAAGTGAGATGCGAATGGGGAACTTAAAGCCTGTATGATACTGATCCGTCACATGTAAATACAAATAAAGACGTCAATGGTAGACTGACACATAGGTAGACTGACACATACGTAGACTGACACATACGTAGACTGACACATAGGTAGACTGACAGGTATATTCACTTGAATCCGTAAATACTTTCCTTTGTCTCTTATTTTCCCTTTCATCAACCTTTCCATATTTCAATTAAGGCCTGGCCTTGATGTGGATTATTGGCCGCGACTGGATTGTTCAAAGTAAAAAGACGAAAAATATATAAATAGACACAGAGAGGTCAATAGAGAAAACAGAAGACAGGCAGTCAGACATGCAGATAAAAAGAATAGAAAAGAAATGAGTAAATTAATAGATACACAGAGAGATAGGGATATATGTAAATATATTTGATATAACCATATCACAGACTCACCATATCACAAACTTAAAACTTCATGAATTACATGTCTTGATAAATGCATTTGTTCTTCACAATCCTCATGTATTTATAACCCTCCACTTTCCAAATGTTTTTTTTTAGATCTAGAGCCCTTCACTATCCTCATGCTAATATCACAATCCCACAGTCTCATCATGGTATTAGATTCTGATGAGTATGATAAATACGAGACAAAACACAATCATCACCTTCCTCATCTTGAGACTCATCACGTCATCATCATCATCATCATCACGTCATCATCATCATCATCATCACGTCATCATCACGTCATCATCATCATCATCATCATCATCACGTCATCATCACGTCATCATCATCATCATCATCACGTCATCATCACGTCATCATCATCATCATCATCATCATCATCAGTGAGCACATTCACAGATTGATTTTATTTCTTTGATATTTTGCCTATGAAACAATTAACCTTAAAAGATTAAGCTTCAACGATTCTTTTTCTGGGATTAATACTACTTCTGTAAGAAATATATTAATCATGCTGTGTTTCAGTGTCCTTAAAAGAACCGTATCTTCCAATCATTTGTCATTACTAATAACGCAAAAGTATGAACCTGTGGTTGGTATCATTATCTGTATTTATCATTCTTCCTCCATTATGGTAATATCATTTTCTCCAGTGTACGAATATTACTCTTCGTCTATCGGAGAAATATAATCCAATGTCTACCATAAGAATATCGTCCTCTCTCTTGTGCAGTGATATTTCTATGATATTATTAACCGTAGTCAGGTCACATCATCATCCCTACTGAAGACAAACCTGGAGTCAATATTTCATGTAAAACGACGAATTATCTGGAAAATGAAAGGATAGAGGCGCCTCTCTGGGACACCCCCTTCCAACCTCCGCCAGTTAAGGACAAATGAGACCCAACAGAACGAGCAACAGCTTTAGCAAACTGACTTATATCCTGACAAGGGTTGCAGCCGACACTACACAACGCGACTGATTGCCTCCACTCACAGCCGGACGAACGGTCAACACTAACACTCATGATTACAGATGACGTTATGGCTGTAGTGTGTGATGAATCCAGGATGAGATGGCATCACATTTGTCAACAGGAATGAGGAGCACAAAGGAAGGTTTACAAAAATCACAGAAGACGAATATGCGAAGGTATTTGTAGGTCCTGGGCAAAATGAAATGCGTTATTACAGCACTACAGACAGATGGATCAAGCACTTTACATAGTAAAGGTTGTTCTATAAAACAAGTAAGATTATTCAGTCTATAGAAATAACTTCATCCAGTTAATGATCAATAATTGTTTTTTAATGAAAATCGCAGAAACGTCTGAAATGATAGAATATCAAACAACAGAGAAATGCCTTCGTCAACATCTAATTTCCCGCCTTTGTCGGGCAAAGATTTGTACACACACACACACACACACACACACACACACACACACACACACACACACACACAATACACAAGTTGAAGATAATCCAGTCAAAATCATTGGCATACAAGAAACAAATGTATAAAATGAGATGAATAATCACCGAATGATAAAAAAAAAAACCAGTAAACAAACAAGATTTACGTCTAGAAATAAAATTGGAAATAAAGATGAAAATAAATAAGAGAAAGATAGAATGTTTATAAACCAGGAGGAACATTAAACCCGCGGACGAGGCTCCTGAACCAGACAAATAAAAACAGAAGGCAGGATTTTCCCAGACAACCTAAAAACAAACCATAGCGACTTTTACCCAGCAATGGAAGAAAAAGTAAAGAAAAATACCGAAAAATGAATCTTCGCCAAATAAACCAAAGGGACCACCCACACACGGACAAACCACGAGTATACCTTCTAACAAACCAGACGACTCACAGCACTCTACGGAAAATGATTGCCAAACAAACGACACGAAACGAGAGAAAGTGTTCGCCACTTTGTTCACTCCTTACATACGAAACCAACAGGATAGCAGATAATGTCCTATGAATACACTTTATTACTAGATCGAACATGTCTTCTTGATGATGCTGCTGCAGGATTATTATCATTATTTTCCTTTATATTTTTCATTCATAATGTATCGTTCTTTATTTTTGTTAATTACGCTTACGATTATTAACCAATTTGATAAGTCGCTTCATGAGCACGAGTAGCATAACTTGCACCGACTTACATGTAAAATCTGTATTCATTTCTAAATATTCCTTGACTTATCTACACTTACTACATGTATCTGTGGGTTTCTGTTATCTCCCACTATCACAAACAACTTCGCAAAGACCCAGTGGTCTGTTGCTGTTTGAATTCGTTTGCATTTCTTTATATTTCGATCATTGTCATATTCAGGTATAAACCGAAGTACGTGAACTAATACTATCATTCTGAAGAAGCAATGTAATTATTCCAGTTGCCAATACCATCATTTCTTACTATCACCTACATCAGTATCATCAAGTATTACAAGTTGTATTTTCATTTTAAGGAAAAACCGAGGAAAGAAGCTACGTCTGGTCTAGCTACTTAATTTCCAAGAGAGAATGTACCCACCCATCATATAATGGCGGCTTCTCTTACAAAAATGTCTATCCATTTTTCATGTGGCGTTTCTCGTCAGGTATTCGTGGCCCGTGGCTGGTAATGCTCCTTTAATATACTTTAACATTTTCCCTCATGGGTAATTATCGCTCCACTACACCATTACGGTATTTTCCTTGCAAATTCTATGGTACTTTTCGTGATTTTGGCTGCGTCTCTGTGTTTCAATGCGCTGCAGACCATATCATATGCTTCAAATAAATCTGATCTACGGATTTATTTGCACTAAATTCTTGGAAATCTAATTTTCTGCAGTTATATGAGCTTTATGACTCCTTACCTACAACATTTGATATTTTCTTATTGTATCGAGAGTTAGAAATATTTGTCTTGTATTTTCTTCATGAGGAGACTCAGCTGCAGCGGTGGCTGGCTCTACAAACTTTGCTAAAATATTTCTTGACGTCGAACACGAAAATCTTTGATTTAATTTAGTAAAGTGTTGCTGCTCTGTGATGTTTTTAAGTAATCACTTTACTTTGTAACCATTACAATTCATAGCTGTATTTGATAACTTCATTTCTCGTGTATATACTTCCTTACTCATTCGATCTTCAAATGTTTTGGACAATCTATAGATAATAAGCTAAAGATAATGCACCTGCAGTCGCTTGCCTGTCTATGGTGCTCTCGTTACCAGGTGTCCTCCACTCACTTGCCTGTCTGCTTGCCTGTCTGTCTGCTTGCAATTCATTAACGACTCTCGAATCAGTGTTGACTCATCTTCATTGACAATATTCTCCAGAATGCACAAGCAGTTTACTGTCCTCCGTCACCCTCGCACATGGACACTCTAAATAAACCCTCTCACAGGGTGTCTTATTACCACAATCAGAGTGCAGGTACTTAAGACACAGTCAGATCAGAACAGCATTATTTCTTATGTTGCAAGTATATATTAGAATCTGTTCACTTAATGGAGTGTGAAGTGCTGATGAAAAATCTATATCCACTTACGATAATTATCTTTCTTGCTCATGACATTTACTTACATTTGAGCAAATGTCAAGGATTTCCTGTATACAACTTTAATTCATTAACTCTTCGAAGGTAACTTGCTAAGCCTACACTCACCAAGCTGCCGTCTCTCGCTTATTCTCACAGTCTCCTCCCCCATCTCGCACGGGTCTCCCCTCTGTCGTCACTCAACATGCTCCTCCACCTCTTCCATCCATCTCGCCCGAGTCTGCTTCCTGCCATCTCTTAAAATGTTCCCTCATTTGGTCCACATATTTCTGAACAAGTCTTCCTCTCTACCATCTCCACATTAACATGATTCTTCGTGATGTATTGAGATCTTTATCAAATAGTCCAAAAACTTGATTGTATAATCTATCATTTCATATCAACGTAAGACAAAAGAAACGACTAATTCTTACCTGCTCAGATTCTGACAACTATGGTGAATCTGAGATCGATAAAGGTGTGCGAGGTGTTAACATGACATCCAGTACGGGGAGGACCAGCTGGAGGGGCTGCTGTTTCGGGTTTTGAACAAGGGAACCGACCACTGCGTTCGATGTATAGCCATTATAACATCTTTTCAATTACAAAATGATCTAAATGGCAAGGTTCAGTCAATATCTGTACATAGGATAGCCGCGTCTAGTCCTTGTGCCTTCATCTGCCTCACAGTATTGACTCTCGTGCTGACGACAGTTACCGTAAATATGTAATACATATTCAAATCAAGACGAACGTATGACTTAAGAAATACAATGTCAACGATACGATTGAGAGAACATATGATGTACCTACATCATGATATCACATATACCCAGTATATGTGGTATCATGCCATCCTAAAAGGCATCAAAGAAAGACAAATGATAGACGCAAATGTTAAGAGGTGAACGGCGACTAATCAATGTGGCAGCACTCACAAGATGATTGAATCCCCCGGCCAGCGTGCGTCTTCATTAGGCAAGGGAAATATTGTCTGGTGGCATGCCCGGGGCCGCCAGCGCTACGACCAGCCCCGCCCTGGGGAAAAATTGAACCAGAGGGAGAAAATGGGATACTTTATGGCTTATGTCGGTAGGGAAGAAGCCTTTTTTAACCTTGTTACTTTTTGGGATTTTTTTCCTGTTCAGAACTTGTCTCATTTCTTGTTTTTGCAGATAAACGTAAGGAATGGACGGATATGGATGGTACCTTGTGAATGGAAAAGATTGTCTTCTATTCATGTTAATAAAAGCTTATTTGCGGCGACGTAAGAAATTCTTCATCGACGTGATTATCTCTGTGTTCTGAACTTTTCATAGTCGATAACTAATGTAAAATATACATTTTGGCCGCAAGTGTTTTCAAGAAAAACGCCCAAAGTGAATCAACTTTAGTCAACACATGAGGTGGGAATATTCGGTGTTTTGCGTCGTATGTTGCCGGGTGTAAAGAGTCAAGGACACAAAAACGCCAGCTGGAATATTCCCTACTTAACTCTAGCGGAGGATATTTTCCTTACAGAAAAAGAAAAGACCAAGACTAGATTAAGCTGAGCTAATGACCAGGGAGGAAGTTGAGGAAACTTTGGAAAGTCATTTTAGGTACTATGGTTCCTCCCCTGGACTGGTACTTGCCCACTGATTCCTGGAAATATAGGCCGACTGGTGTTTTGTTCGTTTCCGGGATATATAACCAAGGCTACCGCAGAGAACAAAAGGTAAAATAGCATCAAACACATCAGAGGTCACTTCCAGGACAGAGGAACACCGCTGAAGAGTCTCACGTCTCAGTGGCTGGCGTGAGTGTGGACATGCCCGCTCTCAGTCATACCATCCTGTGGGCTGGCTGTCTGAGGGTGGACTCTCCCATCACTGGGCTCTCTTTCTGTGTCATGTCCCGGGCTGTGGGTGTGGGCTTGGTCCGGCCCATTCTCAATGGTCTCTGGCCCTATAATACCGCTGGTGTGGGCGTAAGTGTGGGGCCGCCCGCACTCACACCTGAAAGGCAGCATATTGCCAGTCATCCCTCCCGTCACTCCAGCTGCAGCAGGACACCCTCATCATCCTGTGTGTCCTGACAAAATCTTTCGTAGGTAAACAATAATACAAATGGCCAGCATATCACACTGACGTTCCTCCCTTCGAGGACGTCACCGTGACGTTGCTCTCAGACGTCCAATTCATGACGTGGTGGTAGGGGAAGGCTGGCTGAACCTCACACATTAAAGTAGGAACATCCCTACCAATCGAAGCTCCGTCCATGAGGCAACACGGGTCCAGCATCGGCCGTGGTTTGCCTCTAGGCTCTATACGTAACTACACACGACACCTGCAACAATCTATCGTCTGCTTACTAGTTCAGTTACTCTAGGGAACGCACACTGGACCATCAAGGTCTCAAACGGAGCACACCTGGCACCTCCTGTAGCCAGGGACGATACAGAGCCAAGTGGAGGTAGTCTCTACCGGGGATGAGGAAAGGGATACCAGGGGCAGGGGAAGGGTGGGTGAGGGCATCAGGCTTGTAAGCTACTATCTAGAGCACACACTCACACTACCACTTTACATTTACCTTTGATAATTCCGTCCAAAATTTCTTGTTTCTATTGTTTGTTTGTTCACGTCACCCAAACCTCAGAACAGCATCATTGCTTACCTTGAGCACATGTCTTAACGTTTACATCATTATAATCTGGCCACCTGATATCATCTACACACTGGCTATTCATGCTATTCTGGCAACAACAGTACGCTCACCATTCACTCTAATCAAGTATGAGCATCATTCTGCTCTCACACTTGTCTGGCAATAGCTGTGCAATGCTCACCTCGCTAATCCTCTTGCCTTTCCCCCAGTGTGACAAAGGGAACAATTTTTCTCACACTGTCAATAAGGTTCATAATCCAGCACTTTCCACGCTAAACTGAGCCTTCATGCGAGTCCTACGTATCCGTTCACACTTCAACCCTTACTCTCGCCTCAGCTCAGCAGTCGTCCGGGTATCTTCCAAAGTATGCAGACCTTTGCTTGTTCGAGGAACCACTGTCTGTACTACGACTGAAATCAGCGAACATGTTTAGTTTTTCATCAGCAACCATTTTCATGACTGCAAATGTACTTAGCTTGGTAAACCATTGGGCCTCTATGTTCGTGCGTTTTCGTGCATATTTTGCATGTTCACGAATGTCTACGCAATTTTACTTATATTCGAATCTTCTTACGCATGATGGTGCATGCTTGCGCCTGGAACTGTGTTACGCGAGGCAGTTCCAAGTCTCGTTATTCGATCATGAGACATTCATCTTTTTCAAATGCACTTCCCTGAGGCATCGTCTCTGGTCATGTACATTCTGCTGCCTCAGTACTGCCTTTGTGGTGTCCTTCATTGTTTTCAGCTTTTCAGATATCAATCTTTCCGTCTGGCTGTGTCCGTCAGAGTCTGTGTCATGTGCTTGCTTGTGTTTATTTATTACATCCTAATGTTGCTCGTTTCTTTGAATATGCTCATAATGTTTGTTTGTCAAACAAAGAACTTTCCATCCACTCACGCCAGTATTGGTTTAGTTTTCATTGCTTGTTTGTCCCGAGTGTTTTTTTGGTAACTTATTTTCTCCGATTCGTATTTTGGTTGTTTCTGTGTGTCACTTTTTAACAAAAGCCCTTTTTAATTACTTGTTTGTTTATGTTGCTTTAGCAGTCTACATGTTTTTATATTCGGTGACCATCCTTCTTCCCCCGGCGTTCGTTACCCAGCGTCGGGCAGCAGCAGCTTCACGAATAAAAAAAGAATCTGTTTTTTGGTCTTCACTTCCGGTAATCCTCTTACACTGTGTTACTGTCACAGCTGCTCAGCTGCTGCTGCTGTTACTGCCACAGCTTCTGTTCAGCTGCTGCTGCTGCTGTTATTGCCACAGCTTCTCAGCAACTGTTTGTCAGAATTTTTGTTCAGTAGATAGTTTATGTAGAAGGTAAAAGAGTGAAGCAAATAAACGAAAATTCCATTTGATTTCCGGTTACTGGTATTCTTGGTGAGTCTATATGAATACTACTGTGATCTTATTCATCCTGGGGAGAAAGAATCTGTATTCAATAGAAATGCCATCTTAATGATGCTATCAGCAAAGTCTGTATAAAACAAAATATGCAAGTCTGATATTCGAAACTGGTGACAAATGACAGAAAAAGAATGACACTTTTATGTGGTGTTTACCAACGGACGAGTTCGGATGGGTTGGCAGCCCTGCCGATAACTGTAAAATGCGTAGAGTTGTGTGATGAAGATGATGGCATAGTCGTCATGGTGTAGACGTTGTAGCATAGTTGTGATGGCATATATGTGATATAGCCGTACAGGCGATCCAACATCACAGTCGCAATTTTATCCTCATACGTCGTCTTTATAAGGAACGTGGTCGCAGGTGTTGAGTCGTAACAATGCAGTCTTGCGCCATCCAGGCAGCATTAACCATGCACCAAGGTACATCTATATCACCATGCAGCTGTGGCTGTATAATTGTAGCAGTGATGAGAGCTGACTTGTAGCTGATATACGCGTAGTTTACAGATATCTGCAGTGGAAAATCGATAGTCACAGCCATGTAGTTGTAGACAGTTGATTGTGGATAGATTAAAGTAGATATCTGCAGCGTTCTGCATGTAGAACTAGTATGGTCTTCTACAAAACAATTATCTACGTAATCAAATGAACCTCCCTCTCGTTCCATACGTGAAGTTACATTTGTATGTTCGTTGCTATGGAGAAACGGAGGTAGAGTCACCCATGGGCTGGTCTGAGCTGAGCTTAGTCAGGCGAGGAGGAGGAAGAGGAAGAGGAGGAGGAGGAGGGCAGGGGGAGGATTTAACTGTGTTGGGGGGATTAGCACAGCAGCTCGTCCTCCATCCTGGATACTTCTCGAGACGAGGAGGGTGGACCAGTCAGGGGTTGGTCCTAACAGGAGATGAGGAAAGCGAGAGAGAGAGAGAGAGAGAGAGAGAGAGAGAGAGATGGTACATTTATATGAATATTCCTATATCTATCTAAAGGAAGAGTAGTTTTGGTAGACTTTGTCTTTTCTTTTTTAACCAACCTTACCCAATCTAAAGACAAATGTAAAAAAAAAAATCCCTCTTGCTTACTGGTGAGGTCACGAATCACGTGATCAGGATATTGTTCTGGAGTACAGAGGTCATCACATACTCGTTCGGTCAAATTCACTAAACAAAAACTGAACATTGTTTCCAGTTCGCTTTGGGTTTTCAAAAATTAAATTTGTTTCATCACCAACGTTCATTTGGCTACAGTTCGTCTGGATGATTACTGTGGTCATTGTGATATGATCAACAAACTTGTATGCCACAATGACGTCAATAAAAACCTTGAATTACCAAATATCTCTTTAGAAAAGCGACGCTGATTGTCTCCCTATTTGACGTTAAATTATTTTTTCTATATAGTTTTTCGAAACCTCTTTTTATGCAGTGAAATAAGCGTTCATAACGAGTCAAATGTTCGCATCAGTATTTGTGGGTATTTTTCCTGTCTGTTTTCAAGTTAACAAATCGTACTTTACTGCAAAATGTACAATTGTTCAGTTTTATCTTTAATTAGTTTTTCATGCCTTGTTATAGTCCATTCATTTCGCTACTATTTCTTTTTCACCACTAAAGTTTTTCACGACGAGTTTCTCTAAGATTCTATAATAATAATAATAATAACCTTCTGCCCTTATCGACACTGCTCACATGGAAATGTAATTTAAGTCGTATAGTCCAGTAATACTGACTTGTTTGTACCGCACGGGGCAAGAGTTCTGCACCAGTGGGCCCCATCTCTTGATCTTTCTCAAATGTGACAACTTTTTTAACTTTCGTATGCTGTCTACATCCAAATTTTCGTCACTTCGTTTACTTCATTCATCCACTGCTTTTTCCTTACAAGTTTCTCGCTTAATTTCACGTCAGTGCCTCTGTTCAAGTTGTACGTCATCAAACTGGTGTAAAAACTTATATGATTTGACACAGTCACCCCTTAATCATCTCTATTCCGCAGTGTCTATAACCTTTCTTTATGACTAAGTTCTCTTGACTCTAGCACCATTTCTGTTGCCTTCCTCAGGCACTTTTCTCTTAGTTCTCAATGCATCTTATGAGCGGTGACCAGACTTAAGAAACGCATTTTGATCACGGCTTACTGTAGGGTGAGGGTAGTTTGATGAATATTTCCTCATCCATACACGTGAACACAGTTCTACCACCTCCAAGAACAGAATTTCTCTTTTCCTCAGGTGTTACCCAGAGACGGGTGAGGCTGCAAATCAATTCCCCATGTGCCTCTCACGCACAGATTCATACAGCTTGTCTCCTGCCAAATAATATTCATTTCGAGGTCGTCGTCTTCTGTGCCCAAGCCTCATAATTTTACATTTACACGATTTTATATTTCACCACGCACGTACCCGACTAACTTTGCAGTTTGCCGAGGTATCTTGGTAAGCTGATGCAAGCTTCCTTAATTAGTATAACACTCATTACATGTTCAGTATCTGCAAACATTTAGGTCAGAGTTCAGTTCTTCTGGCAAGTTATTCACAGATCAAGAAGTTCAATGTTCTCAGAACAGAACTCTGCGCCATGCACCGCTGACCTCAACCCATTTCGGGATAGCTGTTCGAATATGTGTTCTTTGACCCCTTCAACTATGCTAATCTTCAATCCAGTGAAGGCGTCTTTCCCTTACTCCTGCTTGATGACCCAACTTCCTATCTAACCTACTATGTGGTACACTGTCAAACTGGATGACTTCTGGTACAAAAGACGGTGAGCCCAGAGTCAGGGAAAGGAGGACGTTGTAACGAATCTCTAAGATTTCTATGATAGAATGAACCCCACGTGTGACAATATAAGAAGACTGGGTACATTCTCTCTGTACAAGCCAGAAAGCAGGAATAAGGGAAATACGCCTTCACTGGACAGATGATCAGCACAGTGGAAGGGAACAAAGAACATATATTCGAGGAGCTTTCTCAAAATAGGTTGAGGTCACCAGTGGCTGGCCTGTCCTTACGTGCTTATGACTCAGCCTCTGTAAACATAACTTTCAGCTTCAACAAAATTATGTACCAATACTCAAACACGTCTGAACTTCAACAAAGTGAAGTTCAAAAGCTAATAAAGATCTCACGAGAATGGTCGTAAGGTCAAGTTTCAAGTTGTCCTAAATCCAAGACCATCATGTACATCAGGTCCAGCTCAAGGGCTTCTATAGCCATGCTCTCGGGTGGACAAACAATCCAAATATTCACAGTATTCAGAGAGAATATCTTCGGGGCCGACATGCATGAATCAAGGAAAGCCGACAACAAGGCGATGATATGCAAATGATTTAAATCATTCTCGGGCGAAGAGATGAGGGAAATTTACATCAGGGTTGAATGGCTTTCTCTTGAATCACGTCATAGAAGAGCTCAGCTCCTCTCGCTCTATTTGACTTCTTGAATAACGCCTAATGAAAGACTGTGTCGTGTGTCTCCAGCTGTTCTTCAGTTATTGATCACGTCGTTATCTTCATGTAATATTCTTTCTTTTGTAATATCCTATTTGTACTATATTTTCTCTTATCTACATATCTCACAAACATACACACATGATACACACACACACACACATATATATATATATATATATATATATATATATATATATATATATATATATATATATATATATATATATTTCTTTTTTTTTCTTTCAAACTATTCGCCATTTCCCGCATTAGCGAGGTAGCGTTAAGAACAGAGGAGTGGGCCTTTGAGGGAATACCCTCACCTTGCCCAATTCTCTGTTCCTTCTTTTGGAAAATTAAAAAAAAAGAGAGGGGAGGATTTCCAGCCCCCCGCTCCCTCCCCTTTTAGTCGCCTTCTACGACATGCAGGGAATACGTGGGAAGTATTCTTTCTCCCCTATCCCCAGGGAACATATATATATATATATATATATATATATATATATATATATATATATATATATATATATATATATATATTTATTTTGCTTTGTCGCTGTCTCCCGCGTTTGCGAGGTAGCGCAAGGAAACAGACGAAAGAAATGGCCCAACCCACACCCATACACATGTATATACATACACGTCCACACGCAAATATACATACCCATACATCTCAATGTACACATATATATACATACACAGACACATATATTTATACCCATGCACACAATTCACACTGTCTGCTTTATTCATTCCCATCGCCACCTCGCCACACATGGAATAACATCCCCCTTCCCCCTCATGTATGCGAAGTAGCGCTAGGAAAAGACAACAACTCAGTCTCTAGCTGTCATGCAATAATGCCCGAAACCACAGCTCCCTCTCCACATCCAGGCCCCACAGAACTTTCCATGGTTTACCCCAGACGCTTCACATGCCCTGATTCAATCTACTGCCAGCACGTCGACCCCGGTATACCACATCGATCCAATTCACTCTATTCCTTGCCCGCCTTTCACCCTCCTGCATGTTCAGGCCCCGATCACTCAGAATCTTTTTCACTCCATCGTTCCACCTTCAATTTGGTCTCCCACTTCTCCTCGTTCCCTCCACCTCCGACACATATATTCTCTTGGTCAATCTTTCCTCACTCATTCTCTCCATGTGCCCAAACCATTTCAAAACACCCTCTTCTGCTCTCTCAACCACGATCTTTTTATTTCCACACATCTCTCTTACCCTTACATTACTTACTCGATCAAACCGCCTCACACCACACATTGTCCTCAAACATCTCATTTCCAGCACATCCACCCTCCTGCGCACAACTCTATCCATAGCCCACGCCTTGCAACCATACAACCATATATTATATATATATATATATATATATATATATATATATATATATATATATATATATATGGACGGATAGGGACTACTGCACAAGCTATCAATTCAGCGACTATCAAGTTTCACTCCTTTGGCTCAGGTAGCTATCTTTTCTTTGTGCTTCATGCACACTTGGGTTGATGGCTTTCAGCTCACAAGTCTGCATCTAAAGGCCTGTCTACACGAGCGGACCTGATCGACGGGTTTGCCCGTTAACGGGCAAATTCTGGCGGGCCTGCCCGTGAATGTTGTCCACACGACCGAAGTGATGAACAGCCGGGACTGCCCGACGATGTTGCCAGTAGCGGGTGGAGTGCGGTACGAGAACCATGGTGCCTAGCATTGTCAAGAAAAAGATTTTGTGCTCTATGATAATAGCTTTGTGTCTCAAGAAGAAAAAGAAGAAAAGGATATGGTGTAAAGATTGGTTAAAGAAAAGAAGTATGTTTGGAAGCACTGCAACAATACTTCACGAACTACAAAGTAGTGAGGAACACGACTTCAGAAATTACCTGAGGATGAGTGTATGCACTTTTTACATCTTGTTATCAAAGGTGGATCCATACATAGTGAAGAAAGACACAGTTATGAGAAACAGCATTACAGCAAAAGCTCGTCTGGAAGCAACTCTGCGATTTTTAGCTAGTGGGTCTACTTATTCGGAGTTGCAGTACAGTACACGCATATCAAAGCAAAGCTTGTCCCGCATAATGCTCTCTCATCTCCGCAGCAATAGCCTTCACTGCTGTTATGCGTTTGTCTCTGTTCTTATAGCATTTCAGCTTCACATTCCATAAACATGGATTCTTACGATAAAGGTCAATCAAAGTACTAGTAAGTGCTTTACACCAAAAAATTGTTGGTGGCTCACTAGAGCTATCCTGGGCTGCCATCGTTAAATGTTCACTGTGTTACTATGCCGTGGGATGTGGGATGAAGGCCCGCCGTGGGTTCACAATTTATCTTGCGTCTGGCAGGGTAGAAACTCCAGCTACCGGGCACCAGCTCAGTGATTTCGCTCGGCGGGCTTTCGGGCAATTTGATCGTTTGCCCGTCAAATATGCCCGTTAACGGGCAAGCCCGCCGATCAGGCCCGCTCGTGTAGACAGGCCTTTACACAACACTTGATAACGCAACCCAAGATTCCTTCTACAGAACGTTAGATTTTGCTACGAGCGTTTCCTTCCTCAACAACACTCCCGCCCTCGTTTCTGAATGAATTCGACAATGTAAATCATGAAGACCCTTTTGAAATACAAGGCAATTTGGTCACTAGAGCGAATGTAACAAAACGTAACATGTAATACTGACGTGGGGAAAAGTTTCCTTCCAAAACGACACTTTGTACTTTGGACGAATTTATCGTCAAACATTATTAATAGAAACGAACAGAAAAATTTCAAAAACTGGTTGTGCAATATATCAGTTCGGATATTTACCTCATGAAAGGAGCGGAAAACATTTGTATACATATACTGACATCTTTTCTCTCAGTCTAGACTTAGAATGTCTCTCCCCTTACTGAAACCAACACCAGGATGAAGTGTAACACAGCCCTGTGTAGTACTATGATGTAATATTTCTACCATAGACAGTAACCATTACATATTCCATTTTACTCTCTTCTGTAAAATTCTGTACTTAATCTTTTTTTTTGGCAGTGTTCGTTTTTTCTTCTATTCTTTGTGTTGTTGCCGGAGTGTGGGGAGACAGCATTCTGTGGATTCTCTTCAGCTCATCTATATAGAATGGATATCTAGTTAGCACTAAACTACAGACCGGCGGATAACCTCGTCAAAGGCCACAAAGCCTTCTGGTATGTTTCCTCCTGTAGTGCAATGTGCCCGGTCTTACCAACATACCCTCACGACCAACACACTCAGTCTTGGGACGTCCACCTCCACTTTTAACTAACGAGAAAAAACTAAACTTTTTGATTCTGACTCGTTAACCTGGAATGCCCATAGGCTACCCCGCGGTCATGACTGCTCCTTGGCGAGTCCTCAGGTTCCCTAGACATTCTATTATGGACGACTGTCAATCAATTTCTTTGTCAATGTGGCAACTCTGAAGTTCCCTGGTTATATATGATGTTATGATGGGATGGGATATTACGATGGTCCTGCTGGAGAACATTAGGAACCCAGTGGTAAAGATGAGGAAAGGAAAGACTCCTGGTACTGGTGGAACTCTGTATGTGTGATGGATTCCCTCCTGTTGAGAAGTGGAGGGATGTACTCTCACCTGGTGTAGAAGAATGGGTCGTAACTCCAATGGAGGGGAAAAATTAAAGCATAGTAAAGAGAAAGAAGACAGAGTTCATGGGCGGGTGTGACGGAAGAAGATGGGCAGGAAGGAATGGGAAGCTGGGACTGCCCTTCCGCGTGGCTGAGGAGGAAGCAAAAAGCAAAGAGAAGATGTGACGGACAAAATTCTTATCTTGGATAAAGTTGGTCTGGCAAAGAACAAGGGAAGAGTCTGCCTTGGCTTAGCTCCAGCGGTAGAGAGAGAGAGAGAGAGAGAGAGAGAGAGAGAGAGAGAGAGAGAGAGAGAGAGAGAGAGAGAGAGAGAATATCAAACGTTTAAAGCTGAAATTCATCCAAACCTTGTCGAAAGAGCTTTTTCGTTGGCTTTGATTCTCTCCTTTTCTCCCTTCCTGTTCTTGTTTATATCTTTTCGTCCATATCTTTCCCCTCTTTTAAGTAACTTCTATACTCCTCAGTCCTTCCTCTTTCATGGTCCATTGTCTCCCTCCCTCTCGATCTCCCTCTTCCCGTACATTTCCCTACCACAATACCCCGTCCCTCTCCACCCGTCATGGATCTTCAACATTGGAGCCGCGATAAGACAGTCATTTGCATATCATTTATGAGAATGCAAACGCTTTATGGACGCTGTTCAAACCCAAGATATAGATTCATAGCGGCCAAGGAGGATTTGAAGAGGTAAACAGTATAGATCAGGTGACGATAGCAGATATGTTATAGAAAGACCTGGATAATATAGGAAATATAGCATAGATAACGTGATAGTATTAAATTCATCTGTCTGTTTTTGTTGTAATATAATCTTTAGTTTGAAACGTACATTTATGATGAAATGAAATCAAACTGTAAGACATTCTGCTTCGTAGTCTTATAAATGTGCATCATATCTACAAAGTTTCATTATTCGATATACAATTACGAAGAGCCAAAACGTAAGCACAGTGGGTCTGACATATTTGGAACTACTCCTTTAGTAAACATACTTGTGCTATAAACTCGGATATCAAAGTAAATATACGGTTTATGTAAACAACTCTCCTCAGAAGCAAACTTTACACAAAAAACTTTCCATGATAAATTAGACTCAGCTGAACACTTAACTCTTCATGGTACGGTCGACTCTACACGGGAACTCCCAAAGGCGCAGTAAACGCCGCACAAAAACAGAAAAAGACCTCCATTGTACAGCGGACTCTACACAATAAGTAACTATGACACAACGGATCCTGGTTGCTACAAGAAACTTTACAAGGAACCAAGACATTCCTTGATATGGCGGCACTATGGACTCTCCATAGACACAGACAGTATACAGCTGAGCAAACTCTCCATGCTAACATAAACTCTATATAGCACAAGAGCTACACAAACGTATCCTCATACAATACTGTGAATCTGCAGGAAAGGTTTCGAGCAGCACAATACGGTACATTCTCTGGGAACACAACAGGTTCCGTGCAACTCAAGCAAATCCACACCACATAGCAAATTTTACACACATTAGAAAAACCTGTCCAGCAAACTACACGACAAACTGTACATAACACAAACAACTAGATATAAAACTGAAGAAAACAACAAAACTCTACAAAGCACAAAAAACATCGTAAAAATAACTGATAAACAATAAATTCTACGTAGCATCAAACTTTCCGCAGTTACTCTGACATGCAAACTCTACTAAAAACTCTCCTTCTACAAATGCCCAGTTACATTCATTCTGATTTATAGTTTTGTCCATCCATAAAAAAGTTCAGAGTTCTAGTGAATTCTTAACGTCGAAATGCTTTGGATACAAGATCTTAGCTTCGTCCTCATTACTATACAATTTCAAAATTACCTTCGCATTACATAACTTGGAACACTTCCCTGTACCTCTGCAGTGTTGGCCTGGAGCATCTGATTCCAGGTTTCCAGTCTTCACAACTCATGTTTCACATTTTTCATGTTGATAATTCTACATTCGACTTTTCGCCTGGCACTTCTGCTCCTTGCTTTTTCCTAACGTACACAGGTCTTCCCTCCATCTTTCACTCTCGCTTTTCTCAATAAATTGCAATATTTTCTTCCCTTGCCGACATTCCCCATAATTTTCCTGACACTATACCACAATTCTTGCAGTTTTAACTTTTCACGTTCGTTTCAGAGCGCTGGAGACGATCCCTGGAGACTCTGTGGAAATGTTCCTTGAAGAAAAAAGTAGAGTTCGTCTGGATTCCGCTGGACTGAGGCTCTATCTCCTGCCAAGTCGCTATTTATTCGTATCAAGTCGCATTTTCTTCCTCTTTTGTGCAGATTTAACTTCATCGTAAAAGAACCGACTAAATTCTGCTTTTCTCTTCCTCTTCCCGTTTAGCTTGTTTTGGGCGGTGCATTTACTGAAGGGAATGTACTTGTGATAAATGAAATTACCTATTTGCACTGCACGGTGAGGGAGTTTCATACTCGTAGGGCCCGGCCCCATCTTTGAACTTTCTCTACAACTTTTTAAAATCTTTTATGTTGTCCACAGTCATAGTTTTGTTACTCGGTTTATTCCATTCATCAGCTACATTTATTTCATATAAAAGTACTTAGTTATTTACAGTCTAAAAAGTTTTCTAACACTTCCTAATATAATTCATTCTCTCTCTCTCTCTCTCTCTCTCTCTCTCTCTCTCTCTCTCTCTCTCTCTCTCTCTCTCTCTCTCTCTCATATTTGCCTCATTTGTCACTGACCAAGTTTACACAAGTATACCAACATGACTAGACATCCTTCCACGAATACAAACACCCAACATATACTCAAATCACACTCATTCACTCAAGGTCTATAATCTCTCCCTCACTCTCACTCATCTAACTCAGGTATACACACACAGTTTCCCTTTCCTGTCGTATAAACAACAAAACACATCCCCTTCAAGCTTACCAATATTCCCACAGAACCATACAAACTCATCCAGGCCGACTGCCACCCCTACACTCATAAACCCTTGCCATACTCCCCCAACTAACACCCAGGTACACACACACACACACACACACACAATAGGCCCCCATCTCTACTCCCACGCTAAACCTTCCGCAAATGTTACCAGAAAAAGAAGAAGCATCGTTAAGACACTGTCGTCCAACTAAGATCCCAGCCTGGCCCTGGCAAAGATGTTACCCGCGTCTATCAGAGTACGTCACCCAGCGCGGCCACACACCTTACCATAATTCAACCATTCCTATGGAAGCTTTACCATGTAAACGCAGGCTTTACAGGTAACGATATCTGTATCACTCGAGGATCATTTGGCAGTACTGATTCCGATACAAGGGATGATGAAGAGAGTGTGTGTGTGTGTGTGTGTGTGTGTGTGTGTGTGTGTAAATTTGTATATGAATATGTTTATGTCTTGATGGCTACGTAGGTGTGGATGCTGTTTGTCTGTATTTTTCGAAGGGTCAGCACCGTTCTCCCGTGTGTGGATCGTTCTGACTTTTCACAGCAGACGTGTCAGTGTAGCGAGTCAGTCAGGCAGTAACTACTGCTCCGGCCAGAGGCTTTCATGCCTTCAGCCATGACCAGTTGGCAGGAGTAACGTAGAACATCGCGTCACTTTAGTAGGTCCAACTCCTCTGTGAAGTTCTCACACAAAACTATGAAGTTGATTCCGGAAATTAATGAAGACTTTAAAGTTACTTTTGGATTATGAAAACTATACAAAGGACATCATATATTAATCTATCTTGTATACGTGTACTGTTTTATGTATATAATTCAGTGTAAGAAATTCTTACTTTTTTGTTCCTGGGTAATAAGTGTCTTCTATATGATAATGTTCTAAAAAGTATAGAAAATGGTTGTTATTCCCTTGAAACTTTGCCTTTGTGATCAAGACAATGATATTTTGAAATTTACCTTTCAGAACATTCCAGATAGATTCATTGCTGCATAGCTAATAGAGAACTTTCTACAAGTTTCCAGTAATATAAACAATAGTTTAAAAAAACGGGCCTTAAGCCAACCAGTTCAGTGTAGATCTAGCTGGCTAAGTGGACACATATACATACATTTTCTCGGATGGCATCTAGAGTCTACAAGCATGCGGCAGACGCATTTTGCTGTCTGCGACCAACTACCAAAACAAGACCGAAAAACGACTCCGTGGCGGCATCAGCGAAGATGTGCCAGGCCTACAACACATTTCTCGCCATGCCTGTCCCTCGGGGATAAAGATCAACTTGCAGTTGAGGAGAGATACCCATACTAACCCAATCAAAAAGACGTCATCAAGTTATTCCAGCATAATACAGGAGTTATGAGAAGCAGAGCACTGTGGAAAGTGTCATGTGAAATAAGAGATCAAATGCTGGAGTACAGAAAAAATATACGCAGAGTAAGAATGTGAATATGTAGGTCATGGTGGAGTCCGTTGGAGGGAATAGTTTTGGCACTCAACGTTTGAAGACGAATCTCCACGATGCGGGAAAATATTGACAAACAGTACGACGGAATTTTTCGGGTTTGGTTGCGGACCGTGAAAATGGAGAGGGTGAGAAAACAACCATGAGAGATTTTGGAATAGAAGGAAAATACGAAAAAGAAATTGAGGAAGAAGTGATCTGATCATACACGCGTTCTGTGGTGGTCCTGGATCTTTAGACGACGAGGGGAGTGAGTAAGCGAAATGGAAGGCGAGTGGAGTGTGAAGGTGAGAGGAGCATCTGAACGCATCGAGCAGACTCTCTACCACCCACTTACCCACACATGGGTCGGGGACGGTATACTGAATGTAGATAAATAGAACTACAATTACTTGCTTCGTCGCTCGTCCATAATGTGTTTGAAAACATCAAAACTGACGGAACTAATTACTGCACGACGGCACGACCCATGAGCACGACAATATGACTACCTAGTACGATGGAGTGATATGTGACCTGACTCAGGGGTCGTACTGTTGTTCCACAGAGATGCTTGAGGTACCAGGTAGCGAGTACCTCTGCTGGTGGCCGACTCTTGAAGGCCTCTCTCTAGTTCCACCGTGTTATAACTCCCTTCACCCCGCCTCTCTCTCTCTCTCTCTCTCTCTCTCTCTCTCTCTCTCTCTCTCTCTCTCTCTCTCTCTCTCACACACACACACACACATTTTCTACTTCCTCTCCCCTTCGCTATCCCTCTCCTTCCTATCGTTCTCTACCTTTTCTTCAGCTTATTTCATTCTTCTTTTTTCCTCCTCCTCCTCCTCCCTCCTCTCTCTTCTTCCTTTTCCTTTCCTTTACTTCTTTCTTCATTCCGCTCCCGGAGCCTCCCCTCCCTCTCTCTAATCTCTCAGACCTGCCACGTCGGACAACTCAGGGTAAGAGTAAAAATGATCAGAATCTGTCAATGTCTCGGACATTAGGGATTACTTTGTAGTGAGGCGCTCTCCTCCGTCCAGCGATGGAGCGATGCGAGGGTCAGAAGGATTCTCATGGTCATGCTTCGTGGGATTATGGATGAGGAAAGATATTGGAGGTTTGTCTGAATAGGTGAAGGAAGTGCAGGTTGCCCTGTACCAGGGTTTGCGATTCAGAAACAGAGGTTGAGATCTGGAACGACTGGAAACCAAAAAAGGGGTAAATATTTCTTGTGGGGGCGCCTGACTGGTCAACACAGGTCTTCATACTGAAGCTGAGACGTAAAAACAAGAGTTGTAATAAAGACTGGGGATTGGGAATCGTGGAGATCCCAGTGGATTTGGTGGATATGTGGAGAAATGGGGTTTCTTTTTGAGATTAGGGAGTAAATCAGGGCTGGGGTCTGCGTTAGATCGGATCCAGGGGAATAAGGCAGCCTTACTAGGGATTACGTTGCAAAAACCTTCGCCTCTGCCAGACACAAGGTGAAACATTACGGTACATATGTTGGAATCAAGGAGAGAGAGAGAGAGAGAGAGGCGAACCTATTCTTATGTTCATTACCGGTCAGGTGGAGGAATGTCCAGTAGATACTGACGGATGTGTGCATACGAATGGCATTATAGGTCAACCCGTGGTTATGATGATAATGTAAATAGTAATGACAATGTTACTATATATATATATATATATATATATATATATATATATATATATATATATATATATATATATATATATATATATATTTATATACATATATATATATATATATATAAGATTTATATTGTGTGTGTGTGTGTGTGTGTGTGTGTGTGTGTGTGTGTGTGTGTGTGTGTGTGTGTGTGTGTGAAATACCAGCGACCAGGAACTTTGTCAAGAACAAACACAAAACTTCAGCCACCAAAACCATCCATTCCCTTTCGTAAACCAAACACTACTACAGACCTCGTCTACCTCCACATGAAAGGATTATACACCCAGAAAAACACAGGAAAGGAAGGAAGTTATCAGCACAAGAACAATAAGTTACAGAAACGGAGTAGCGGAGATGATAACTGGAATTAAAAACACAAGAAGGAAGAAAAACGATACAAATAAGAAATAATTAAGACAAAACGAATCCAAAATCCAAAGAAAATAAAAAGATTTAAAACAACGAGTAAGTAAAACGATGCAATAAAACCATAGATAAGTAAAACGATGCAATAAAACCATAGATAAAAATGAATAGTAATAAAGATATCAAAATGATGCCATAAATGATAATCATAAAGGAAACTGTAAATAAAGGATAACATTAACAAATCATTCTGAAAAAGTAAATATAAACAAAGATAGAAAAGGTCTCCACTTAAACTAATCCACACCAACAAAATAACTTTTAGAAAACGGCCAAAATACCAAACAAACACACTGGAACAAACACAAAGGTAACAAAGATAAACAAGGAAAATCCCAGCAAGCAACAGTTCTCGCCAGAGCAATCAGGGTGAAGGTCAGGCGTGTTGACCTTATGCTTCCCGAGCTGGCCAGCGGTCCCTGACCCCAAGCTAGCTATCTTGGCCCAAACTGGCCAGCGGTCCCTGGCCTCAGTCTGGTCAGTGGTTCCCGGCCCCACATTGGCCCCAGGCTACCCGAGCCAAATGGCCTTCTACGACTGAAGATTGACTTACTGAAATTACCTGTACAGGGCGTCTTGCATCTATAGAACGCTCTCAGAGTACTCTCTCTCTCTCTCTCTCTCTCTCTCTCTCTCTCTCTCTCTCTCTCTCTCTCTCTCTCTCTTTCTTTCTCTCTCTCTCTCTCTCCTTTGGTCCAGGTTGCTGTCTTTCTTTCTGCTTCACCCACAGGTGGTAAGGTCTCTTCATATCATACACAACACCACCTGACAAAACCTAACTCTCACGACTCGTTCTCCGTAATACTTGCAGTGAGCGCTACGCACTAGTCCTGCCTCTTTGAAAAAATCCGTCGTAAGTACTGATTCTATCGATGTACATGTACGTATTGTGCACTTACTTCTCGCACATCTCAAACTAAAAGAAAAATCTTTTTCTCCCTTGATAAAACTTTTCTTTCGGGTTCGCCTCTTCCCGCAACCTTTCTACTTTGAAGAATTGGTCTGCAACCACCCAGCAGCTCAAGTTAATCCTTTTTTCTGATAATATAATTTTCTATTCTTAACCAAGATGGCTTTGGTTAGGGCATACTTTTGCCGTTACCAAATCAACCACAGACAAAGAAAGAAAAATGGTTATCTATTTGTACCGTGTGGTGAGGGGGTTTAATGCATGTGGGGTCCCGTCTCTAAACTTTTTCTTTCACACATTTTTCTCCACTTCAGCAAGTCGTCCACATTGAGTTTCATCATTCTTTATATTCCCATCACCCGCTGCTCTTATACTGCAAGAATAATTGACATCTTAACAAAATTCTCGCTGAATTACATATCTTGCATCTGTCGAGCAACTGGTCTCTGATAATCTCATTTAACTGGTTTAGAAACTTGAAGGCTGTGATCAGGTTACCCTTTACTCTTCTCTCTTCCAAGGCAGGCAAATATAAGGTCTCTAATTTTTCCCCTGTGATTCAGCAATTTCAAATCTGTCACCATCTTCCTAGTCCTCCCATACGCCTTCTCTGTCAGTTTTTTTGTGTTCTTTAATAACGATAACCAAGCTTGAGAAGCATCAGCCTATCGTAGTCTTGGCCTAATGTAGAACGTGAACAGTTTAATGAGTATTTCCTGATCCATATACTTCATACCATTATAATATTTTCATCAGTAAGTTTGTCTCCTTTATTATTTTCCTGAAGTGGAACTCTAACGTCCTTTCCACATACAAAGATTCCTGCACTTAGTTCCTGCTGGATAATAGCCATATTGAGACCTTCTTTCATCGAATCCCATCCTCATTACCTTCCAACACAACGTCGTCCATCCATCAGAGTAACTTTAGAGCTCATCTCGGCGTGGCGCTCTTGTAGGTGGATGTAATCTCCTTTCTTGCTACCTCCCTTAATGACTTTGACACCATCCACAAACGTACCCAGGTGGGGGTTCAATCCTCCCGGGGTGTCATGTACATAGATCAACAGGATTAATGATCCCAGATCATAACCCTGTGCTACACCGCTGGTGACCTCAATCCATTTAGAGAATATTCCCTCGACATCCGTCCTTTTGTTCCATTCCATTAAGATAATTTTTTCTCCGTCCAGTTAATTTCTATCTTGTTCCTGCCTGAAGATCCAGCTTCCTTATCATCCTTCGTAATAGTATGGTGTCTGGCACTCCAGATACAGACAATGAACACTGTCTTTTCTTTTGCCTAAAACAGTACCAATCCCTCATAAAATCTAAGACTCGAGTAATCATCCAATAGTTTCAATCTTTTCCATTACTGTACAGACGACTCTTGTCAGGGGGACAGGTCAGCTGTTCAGCGCCTCATCCCGGTCTGCTTTCTTATACATAAGTAAAGGTATACCGTTTTCCACTTTCCACTTCTTTGGCATTTTAGTTTTCTCTAGGAAAGTGCATCTGAACACATCTTCAGCACAAATGGAGACATCTCATCAGAAATATGAGCCGGATATATGCCAGATTTCCTTAACATTTTACCTATATTTGTTCAGGATGTATCAATCCTTCACAAGATCTTCCCTACATTGTCTCACTGTTGTGTCTTTCTCTGAAAAAACAAATATGAACATGATATTCATATCCTTGTATATCATGTTATCAGCTCCAGCTTTTACCTCTGAATCCCCTTGCCCCATCTGCTGCTTTTTAAACTTGTGTGTGTGTGTGTGTGTGTGTGTGTATTCGACTTTACATTATACAATCACTCAACAGGTTACAGTACTAGAAACATCATCACAGTTATATAACCACGTCTTTCCTGTCCATCTCAGTATGACTATTCGTGTCGTTCGTGACCTCAAACACAGAGAACCATCCGCCAGACATTGCAGCCTCCCGGCTATCGTATGTCAAATGTTTCATGTAAGAACATCGTAGATAAAACATCGGTCATCCATCTTGTGCGACAGAGAGCTACACCTCAGCACCTCCCGCGAGTCATCCCTCACCATCGACCATCGTCAGCAGGTAACTTACAGTCGACCATCGTCAGCCGGGCAAGGCGCATCAAATATCGTAGGTCGAGTGTTCCATTTCTCTAGAAGCCTCACGAAGTCTCGGTCGAGGCCGAGATAATCCACCAGAGAGAGAGAGAGAGAGAGAGAGAGAGAGAGAGAGAGAGAGAGTGCGGATCTCTCTCTCTCTCTCTCTCTCTCTCTCTCTCTCTCTCTCTCTCTCTCTCTCTCTCTCTCTCTCTCTCTCTCTTCCACACTAAAATTTCGTCATCGATTTCTTCTACTGCCTCAGTCCTACATAGTCTTTCTTAAACTTCCTTCTCTTCTCCTGTACTTTATTTGTTCTTTCTGCCGTTCTTTATTGACCTCTTTCATTCTTCCTCTTACCTTGTTCTCACCTTACACTCCTACCTTACCTTACCATAGCCCTTAAAAGTATATTTGATGTTCTCTCGCGACATCTCTCAAATCGTATCATGCTGTACTTCTTACTTAGCAGTCCTCATCTTTCACTCCCTCGTATTGTACTTTGCGTCATACTAAAATCACGACCTCACACTTCTCTCACACCTTAAATGCTCCCTCGCACACTGTGACGGTGAATCAGTCCTCATAAAGCAAGACATCTCTCATTCATCAAACATAACGTCTCGCCCTCTTCAAAGCCGTACCTTCTGAACCCCAGACACTCTATCATCTCAACTTAAGAAAGCGTAAAATTTACTTCCCGATCATCTTTCTTAGTAAACGGTGTAGATTCAACCCAAAACAGGGTATCAAGCCCTGTACAGCATAACCTTCCTTCCTCTAGCTACCATATCATCTTGTCCTTAATGTTAGTGATGCTCGTGCTAGTGGGTGTGTAATCATCCACTTGTAATTACTTATGTGTACTGTATAGGGAGGGAGTCCTACACTTGTGGTGTGTGTGTGTGTGTGTGTGTGTGTGTGTGAGGTGGCCACGCGGCAGGACCCGGCTCTCACAAATGTTTACATTGGCCTAATAGTTCAACAGCTGCAGGGGGTGAGGGAGGGAGGTGATGGTGAAGTAGGAGGGGGGCTCAGAAAGTGGAGGAAGGGAGACAGAGGGGGGGGGGGGGGGAAGACTGAGGGGGAACGACAGCAGAAGAGGCAAGGAGAGCAGGGAGGAGAGGAACAGCAGCAGTTAGATGGTGGTCGGTGGATGAGTTGGCAAGCAGGGAAGAGCAGCTGGTGAATGCTTCAAGCCAGGTGGTTAAGCAGCAACAGGGAAAGACATCTGGTTTATCGACTTGGAAGGGGAAGGGAATGGTTTAGGAACTAAAAGTATATGTTCTGGTTTACTAGTTAAGGGAAAAGAAGGGAATGGTTTAGGAACTAAAAGTATATGTTCTGGTTTACTAGTTAAGGGAAAAAAGGATGGTTTGTTCACCAGATGGACATGATGTTGGTTTACCGAATAAGCAGAAGGCTGGATATGGTTTAGCAATGGAAGGGAGAAGGTTTTGGTTTATCATCTATGTAAGGAAAGCTGATGATTAAACAGCAAAGGAGGAGAAGAGATAACTTATCAACTGCAGAAAGAGGGGAGAGAGAAAAGGGGGAGAGTAAACTAAACAGTTCTCTATCCAGGATGGTTATGACAGATAAAGTTATGATTATACAGATATGATGGATGTATACATGAGGCTGAGGTTGTATAGATACGGTAGAGGGGACTGTCGGTTCCTGGGTACCACAGCTGTCAACTACACGTGGTGGGTGGCGAGGAAGGGGGCGTCCTCATCACAGCCTTCTGTGACAGGAGGGTCGCGCTAACTGTGCACGTCTTTCACGAGAGACGAATGTTGAGCATAAAAAAATTTCTTTTCACGAGGTGGTGATGTTTTGGGTAAGCCAGGAACTTCTCAAAGATACAAAAGTCTGAGTACTTCAAAGAACTTGATGGCGGACGATGAGAAATGGAAGTTTAAAAACACGTCATGGGAGACACTCAAACGATGAGTGGGAGAAACAGACTCATCCATGTATCCACTTCATATCTGTCTTTTATTTACTTTTCACATCAGTTAAGTTGTAAATATTTGCTCCCTTAGTTATCCACTTTCGGTTTACAGACTACAAATATCATCAGTATTTCTTTCGTGTGCGTTGCAATACCTGTTCTAACATTGATAATTATAGAAATAATACTTGTAGTGTAGCAGTAGCACTGTTGTGGGGACAGACTCACCCTCGACCTTACCTGTTGTAGCAAAGCCACAAAAGGCCTAGGTCACACCACCTCCCTGACCTTACCCTAGTCCTATAAGAACATTACTAAGGCTTGGAACACACCCGACCCTCTCTGGCCTTATCCCATCACCGTGGCAACGCTGGCCATAAGTAATTCCTCCAGAAAATTATCCCTCGTCTATAAATAACCTTTAATTTATGAATGTCTATTCTTCTCAACAAGCAGGAGGCAATTTGATCTTCAACCCATCAACAGCCACAACACGACAGCAATGAGACGAATAATATCCCTATGTGTTAATACTCATCTGTTTCTATAATCACCGAACATGACCAGAACATTAGAACCATATCAGATGGCTAGTTTGATACTTGCACTTCCGGAGCTCCATTCCGCAACCTAAGTGCCAAGCTATTCTAACACGTCGAGGGCAAAGTGACAAAGGGCTCAACTTTTGTTGATCTCTACCTGTGTAATATGGACTACAAGGTACTGAAGGACAGCAACCTACTGAAGATACGTTATGACATTTACGTCGTCAATCATCTGGAGGGTATCAGAATCCATGGATGAGACTTCTGTTTTGAAGTTTCCCTACAAAATGTGTGTAGACGAGATTCCCTCTTCTCATGTAGACATCCGAACTTAAGCCACAGAATATCAACCAAGATTCCCTCAAAGCTGACTGATTTAGGCAGGTGTCTGAACGCAGGAGTACGTATCCACACAGAAAAAGATCAAGCGTTTATTAGTTGCTAAATAATTCATATCTACAGTAATAGTGCTTCTGGAGACATCTTCCATCGCGAAGTTAACCAGTCAAAAATATCTTGTTTGAAAATGATTTTTATTTACTAAAACCATTCATAAGATGTCTCTCCCTCCAGATATGATTCATGATTAAGCCTCAACAGCAACCTAGACATGCACACCAGGTTTTCTACAAGAACAAGGTGTCTCCTGCACAACGGAGAGACGAATGTATCCAGAAGATAATAGCCGGGTATGTTATCCACAACATCCCTGAGGATCTATTCAACATTATCATCTATTACAAGAACAAGAAAACTATTTACTACGCTATGAGAAACAATTTCACACAAAACACTAACACATTCCAATGTGCCAATGTACTTTACAAGTTCTCTGGCCCAGTTGAAGGTCGTAAATTTCAAACTAACAAGCTACGTCCCAGCTGGCATTTAACAACTCACCTTCACATGGACGATGCTAGAATACCCATGAAACAAGATATCCATAACATGAAAATAATGAAACATTATCATGACACCACAAGAATACAGATGACTTGAGCCACGTACATAAAAGAATATAATCCAAATCAACAAAGTACTGCACAGGACAAGCTAGAACCCTGCAAGTACGGAGCCTGTCTTTCGACCACTACCTTTCTTCTCTTCATTAATGGTTTTCTTTCTTCAGCATCTAATCCTATTCATTCTTACGCCGATGATTCTACTCCATAAACGAGTACTACGTCTCACATTCCCTCCCCTCTGATACTATGAAGAATCTCGGATCTGGGTTTCAGTAACGTGGTTCACCAGAGCAAAACCGCTGTCTTCACCTATGTCTTCCTAGATCTCACTTGTATCCTACTGTGATCCTGCATTGATAATTCGTTCAGTAAAACCATATCCTTCATCTTGTCCACGATACACTATATAATGACAAAATCTGCTGCTCAAAAGCCGAGGTGATGCTGTATATGTGTGGTTATCATTTCTCCTGTAAACTGTTGTCCCATATCTACAGTGGTGTTTCTCACCCCATCAAGAACCACTGCTTACACATCTAGTGTAGGTAATCCCACACCTTTCTCTCAGACAGAGAATATCAAATACCTCCACTTCAATACTTCTCCAGCCATCACCTTTCTTCAACCATCACATTCCGTCCGCTGTTGTGGTGGAGCTATCCTCCGTTCGTGCTACAGGCATTTCAGCCACTGCTCCCGTGAGGAGCATGCGTGTGTTCCTGCTTCTAAGGTTTGATGACCCGTGGCACCCGCATGGCTGCTGCTACCCAGAGATTGTATGTTGGGTCTGAGGACTGACCGATATGATAACTCTTTCCTCGAGCAACTTGGCTGGTGAAATTTTCTTCCTTCTTTCGTCTTTTTCTCACTCGACAAACTTTTTACCTTTAATATCTAGAGTTATTAACACGTCATGATCTATAATTCATTTAATCCTTTTCTTGTACACTATTTTGCTTTAATCTGAGATGGCCAAGATTACGGAGTCTCCCTGCCATGTTGGTTATCATGAATGTAGAGTCATTAACAAAATGTATTACAGGCAGAATTCAGTATTTTCATTATCATTGTACAGTAATTTAATGTTTCACTGTATAAAACAAAGGAAAACAACAGTATGTATGGAAAGCGCAAACAATTACGCAACACTGAGGTCAGCAGAGCATACGCAGTGAAATGGAATTCCCTGACACCACAATCAGTCTGTGCAAGTATGAAACACAACAATCACGCAACACAGAGGTCAGCAGAGCGTCGACAGTAGAGCACAGCGACCCCTGGCAACACAATCTGTCTGTGTGAGTATGAAACACAGAGGAATTACTCAGAGCTTCATGTAATCTTGCCTCCCACTGTATATTGAGTTGCTGCTCGAGAGAGAGACATAGAGAGAGAGAGAGAGAGAGAGAGAGAGAGAGAGAGAGAGAGAGAGAGAGAGAGAGAGAGAGAGAGAGAGAGAGAGAGAGAGAGAGAGACAGAGAGAGAGAGAGAGAGAGACAGAGAGAGAGAGAGAGAGAGAGAGAGAGAGAGAGAGAGAGAGAGAGAGAGAGAGAGAGAGAGAGAGAGAGAGAGAGAGAGAGAGAGAATTTTGTTGGAACAAGAGAACCTTGAGACTTAACACCAGTCTTACACAGCACAAGCTACAGTACTGGAGGGAAGACTTAAGGAGGCAGGAACCTCCTGACAGGTCGACCCAGAGCTGACGGTTATGTAGTGCAGGTAGACTGGCCACGACAGTGTGGTGCAGGTAGACTGGCCACGACAATGTGGTGCAGGTAGACTGGCCACGACAATGTGGTGCAGGTAGACTGGCCACGACAATGTGGTGCAGGTAGACTGGCCACGACAATGTGGTGCAGGTAGACTGGCCACGACAGAATACTACTGCAAACAACAGACAACTGATGGTAGTACAAGACATTTAATGTTGGCTGACATACAGTATCTGCTGCTACGTAGATTAATCTAAATGACAGCTGTGTTGAGGAAGACCCTTGGGCAAAAGATAGTGTCTATCTACAAACAGAGCAAACAGCTGCTGGACAGTATATCTGAGTAAGCAGGCACTCAGCAGACTGTCTCAGCAGCGAGTCGTCAGGTAGCAGAAGCAGATCCAGTCGTTACATCAGTAGTCAGGGATGGCAGGGCCTGCAAGTGTCTTCCCCTGACTCAGGAGGAAACCAAGAATGAGAGGCACTTCCTCTTCTGTACCGCTGAGAAGGTTGCAATCGATAGGCACTTCGGGTCCGCGGGAAGAATGAATCCCTAACTTTATAAGCGACACAAAATGAGTTTTTATAAACCTGCTTTGCAATACTGTGTGTGGTATTCCCTCAAGTGGCTTCCAGAGGAACACTTTGCTGGTTGAAAAACATACCGAAGGCGGCCATCTTGGTACACGTCAGGGTGGCAGCAGCAGTATGCATCAATGTATCTTTCCCGTTTCAAAATAAATCACAGTCATCAAGGGCTACGTAAACAGTGCGATCCCCCAAGGAAATTATCAGCGCCACTTTAAAAGATCTTCACTATTGCTCATGTGTCGTTGTGTTATGGAAAAACGAGGAATAAGTAGCTACCTTTCTAAAGTCATAGCAGTGAACTGGCCTCCTGAGTGGTCACTTGTCACAGTCATTCGTTCACATCATATACTTGTGTTGCTCTTCGTTATAAGTGAATGAAATGATGGTTGTGATGGAGAGACGGTGAACATCCGTGCGAGTCCAGTGGTTTCTCTCGGGGACAAAGTTTCCTGAACCAGTAAGGAGCATTTGGTTCCAGGCCCTGCGTCAGCATCCCCCATCCCAACCCACAGACACACAAATCAATATCATCATTTACGCAATGCTAGATACATGAAAAAACACAGGATGAACACTGCAATGCTGCGAGACTGTGTAATCCTATCATGTTACTTGTGAACAAATGGTATTACCGAAAGAAAAATTAAACACCTGACTCATCTGATACAAATACCATCAATACTGGACACCCATTACCTCTGCTCCTGTGACATAGACACGGGCAACAATCTTGGTATTGTTTCCTTACACCATACATGAGAGAGAGAGAGAGAGATAGATAGATAGATAGATAGATAGATAGAGAGAGAGAGAGAGAGAGAGAGAGAGAGAGAGAGAGAGAGAGAGAGAGAGAGAGAGAGAGAGAGAGAGAGAGAGAGAGAGAACACCAGTGTGGGTTGGGCAGACTCATGGGATGGCCACTCTGAGGATAATGTTCACAGTTCTTGCTGCTGCATCGCTTGTTATGTTGCTGTTGCTGCTGTTCATGTTGCTGCTATGTCTGCTGCATCTGTGTCTGTCGCTGTTACTGCTGCTCATGATACTGCTATCGCTGTTGTTGCTGCTGTACATGGTGATGCTCGTCATACAGCTGCTATTTCTCCCAGATCGCTACTTTTCTCTTACTTCTGCTGCTTTAGGTACACTTTTTCTTTTTCCATTTTTGCTGCTTTTTCTGGAACTTGACGCTGCTGTTACAGCTGTTGCTGTTGTTTCCGCGATGCTGTTCCGACTACAGAAGTTGAGGTTCGCCTGGACCTGAGGACCTGAGCCCTGTCAGGCAATTCCTGTGTCATCCCTGAAGGAGATGGGCCAGCACTTTATGACGAACCAAAATGGATTAGAGCAGGTGGTCCTTGCGTCACTCAACCCCCGTAATGGCGCACAAGTTTATCAACAATGCTTTTAAGGGACGAAACACAATTGTCTCCAGTCCTTCCGTTGGTGGTGGTTCTCAAAGTAAGCGACGACGTCGTGAGGATCTTCCTCACACTCAGGGGGTAACGTTGGTGGAATCCTTATAATAATTTGATAAAAGTATTGGAATCTTTTTCAGACTGAGGTGGCAGTGTTTCGGAATATTTCTGATATTGAGATGACTGTTGCGATCTCTCTCATTCTGATAGGCTAGTGTAAAGCTGTCGCAATCCTTCCTAAGGTAAGGCGGTGGCGTTGTCAACATATTTCTTAATTGAGATGATTATATTGTCAAAATCTTTCTTAGGCTGATGAGGAAACTTTGCCAGAATCTTTCTCTGAAACGATATTGCTTTTAGAATCTGTATTCAGACTGATATGATATTGCCCTCAGATTCTTTCTCAAGCTAAGATGATACTGCCTCCAGAATCTTTCTCAGGCTGTGATGATATTGCCTTCAGAGTCTTTCTCGAGCTGAGGTAGTACGTGGTCGGAATCATTCTCATGCTGAGGTGGTAGTATTGCTCACCAACAATGACTCGTTCTGCTCATATTTCTCTTCACAAATATCACATGCGACCACTGCCAGCACGGAATTTCTACTTCAGTCTCAAATAATTTGTATATTTCACTGTTGTCTGTCCTCAACAACAGTGTTATGTTCTCGGACAAATTTCTCAATTTCTCAGAGAACTGATCAAACTGGAACCATAAGAAACATTCTTGCTGTAGGCAAAGCGTGCGAGAAATTCCATTCTTGGTGGATTTCGACGCACTAAACGAGTTTCCGAGGAGATAAGAAATGTTTACTCTAAAATGATACAACAACGTGACCTGGGGGACTAGAAACATGGTCCTGGGAGACAGAGCGGGACCATGACCTAGGACACAACCACCAACATGGCCCTAGGAGATAAAAGTGGGTGTGTGACCTGGAAGACAACACATAGTCCTGAGAGACAAAGCGACTGTGAACTGGGAGACCCATACACATGGTCCTGGGAAAAAGATTGGGACTGTGACCTGGGAGGCATCACCTCACCCTCCCAGACTCTATTTCGGCAGAGGAGCAGAGCGCTTCTGCTTAGCTGACAAGTGTACGTATGATGGATGACTATCGGGTCAGCTTCACACACACTCTCTCTCTCTCTCTCTCTCTCTCTCTCTCTCTCTCTCTCTCTCTCTCTCTCTCTCCCCCCCACCCTGTCATCCGGTCCTTACTTGAACCACAAATTCTTTCCAGCCATAATTCACAAGACCAAGACCAACGTCGAGACCCCATGCGATCCACTACCCGTTCTATTGTGCACGGATGAAACTTGCACAATTCCTTCACAGTTCGATGAGGAGTCTCAGCGGACCCCATATCGAATCTCCCTAAGTTTACCTAACAAATATCTCGCTTCCTGAAACCCTTTGTGGTGCAGTAGTCAGTGCCGCTGACCGTGAATCTATGGGTTAGGGTTCGAGTTCTGGTCCGGGCAACTGGCTCAGCCAAGCCAACTGTTCCCTCATTTCTGTGGGATTGGTCAATATTAAAGTGGCCGACGTGAGCTGGGAAAAGTAAACTGTACACCCTAGTGGTAGTAGCTTATTGGGTCGAGTAAAGATCCTTGTTCTCTGTGAGCTGAAGGACCAACATGATGGAGGTGTAGCACCTGGCTAGGTGCAGCACAGTGGAGAGGCGCAGTATCGTGGATGTCCCCTGGGGTCTGGCCCCGGCAGCAACCGCAATATGAATAATCACAGTCATGGTTACCCGTCCCCGCCCCCTCCACCATGCCCCTTGTGGTCGTCCTCATCATGGTGGCAAGAGGATAAGACCTGCTCTCACCTGCTCCATTTACAGGTTATGAAAGCTCTTCATCTTCAGTGTTTCTCTTACGTTACTTTTCGTATTCATGTAGTGTGCTACCATCGTCCATGGCAATGTGGCGGGCGTCACTGTAAGGATATACTGTTCAATAAGATCATTAACGTCTGTATATCATGCAATGCGTCAACACCAGCATCAGTGTGGCACGTCAGCCAGCGGTCCCGGGTTCCTCATAACCCAGGCAGGAGGATCTCCTGAGCTGGACCTGCCAGCCGCCCGCCTACCAGCCAGCTTGGCATTGCCTATATTGCCCGGGACTCTTTTGTTCCTCTCCTCACTTTGCATACAACTCTTTTTACTTCCCTTGTTTCCTAACCCTGTCCTTTCCATCCTTCCCTTGCTCTTCTCTTTTCTTCTATCCCCTTTTCCTCTTCCCGCTCCTCCCCCAAACATCCCGGCAGGGCACGCCCGCTCCCTGTGCATGGTTTCTGAAGATTCGGAAACTTAATATTTTGGTTTCATCCAGTGACAATATCCAAGGCTCCTGGCTGTCTGCAGCATTCAAGGAACCAGAGAGAAATTCTATGTTTTCTTGCCCCCTCAGCTGTAATGAGCTCATTTCCAGGAGCGTATTATCTCTGCTCCAGGTACAGAAAGATGACGTATTTAATTTATGCATTTTCCTCTCAAAGTCCGTCCCATGTCTCACAATTGGTGCTTTGCATATATTCGACCTGACATGTTCTCTGAGGCAGTTTATGACATCATATTGCGTAAATATCCAATATCATAAGATATGTACATACCTTGTGATATTTTCCTTGTTATTCTTTCACTGTCAATATATATATATATATATATATATATATATATATATATATATATATATATATATATATATATATATACACACACACGCATGCACAAGGGTGAGAGGCGTGCAAGGAATAGAGTAAACTGGAGGGATGTAGTATACCGGGGTCGACATGCTATCAATGGATTGAACCAGGGCATATGAAGTGTCTGGGGTAAACCATGGAAAGGTCTGTGGGGCCTGGATGTAGAAAGGGAGCTGTGGTTTCGGTGCATTACACATGACAGCTAGAGAATGAGTGTGAACGGATGTGGCATTTCTTGTCTGTTTTCCTGAGCTACCTCGCTGACGCAGGGGATGGCGATGCTGTTTCTTGTGGTGCGGGGTGGTGCTGAGAATGGATGAAGGTATATATATATATATATATATATATATATATATATATATATATATATATATATATATATATATATATAGAGAGAGAGAGAGAGAGAGAGAGAGAGAGAGAGAGAGTCGTGTTACATCAACACATACTATGTATGATCCATTACAAAAGTTCGGAAGTTCTACAAATAAAGCGAACATGTGTCCTGAGGTAAAAACATCTATATAAAAGATATACAGAAAAGACAGATAGTGGTTCATAGATAGATATATGAGAGAGAGAGAGAGAGAGAGAGAGAGAGAGAGAGAGAGAGAGAGAGAGAGAGAGAGAGAGGGGGGGGGGGGGATGGAACACATGAAAATGATATAAAACAAACAAGAAACCTTACTTTCCTACTACCACACACACACACACACACACACACACACACACCCACGCGTATTTCTACTCACAAGCAATTTCCAGCGAGGCGTTGGAGGACCTGGCACTTCCCAGTCTATTGCTGGCCACGCACCAGTAGATCCCAGCATCGTTCCCCTTCTTGCCCTGCGACACCCTCAGGAAGAAGAGCGAGCCCGTCGGCAGGATGAACCGGTGGGGAGAGGGCTTGACAGGGGCGCCGTCCTTGTACCACGTGATGTCGGGATGAGGTCGTCCCTCGGCGCCGCAGTTGAGGGTGACGGGGTCGTTCCTGGGCACGGTCCAGTTAGTCGGGTGCTCGGTGATCCGCGGCGCACGGCCCTCGCCTGCAGAAGACACAGAAGAAGGTGTGAGCCAGGAACAGTGCCACACATACAGGACAAGTAACGTGTATTAAGAGTTTAATGAGCCATGTTGGGTGACTATGTGGACAATGCGCTACATTAGGAACAGGGCTAACAGAGCATGCCATTCGGGGACATACGTTAGGCTTTAATGATACTTCAGTAGGCTGTAACATAACCAGAGGAATGAGGGCAACGTTGTGTACCGTGAGACAGTAGCGTTACCTTGACTAGTAATCACCTCATCACAGCAAGTTGCATTCTTACGTCAGATGACAGAAGACTTACTAGCATGAAAGGTAAACTGACCGAGAAGAGATGGGTAAAATCCTAGTTAAGCGATGGTTGAATACTTGAATACATGAGGCTAAATGGATAATTAACGTGAAGAGGGAGAGGGTAAATTAGTGAAGGAGGAAGAGGAAAAACGGGTAAGGGAGGGGTAAAGGTAGGGGAGAACAGGATGTATTTTAGGGGTTCCAATGCGGGTGTTTAAAGGGACACTGATTATGCCAATAACAGATAGGGTGAGAATTCGTTGATCAAAACAAATAAGGAGACGCCTCATGTACTGGAAAATGTGAATATTACAGCATAAGTGACAGTGGCATCGAATGGGGACGTGACACAGACAACGATGTACGTACAATGTTCAGGAATGGATTATATTGTGATGCACTGATATGCGAGTGATACAATATGGAACTGGTGATACAAATATAACAAGGAACGAGTGAACGACAGTAAACTTGATCACACATATACGTCAGAAATATTAAGATCGTAGACTTCTTAACCATAGTGGATACACAGAGCACCATGGTATCTTGTTATGATGATGGTACGAAATAATGATCCGTGTGCAGACATACAGGAGGATGTGATACAGAGGAGGCGAGAACACAGTTCCCTGCGGAACAGCTTTTTATTGTATAAGCATCAAATACTGCTTTGTTTACAAGTGTTGCGATATGTTCTGAGGACAGGATGTAGATCAATTTTTTTTCTTTACTAGTTGTTCAGAGAGAGAGAGAGAGAGAGAGAGAGAGAGAGAGAGAGAGAACGTAATGGGAACCTGACCAAATCAAGGATACTTCTAAAGTTTTCAGAAATTTGCTAATCTTACATTTAGTCTACGAACCGTCCACTATTCCTGAAACAAAAATTTATATATGAAAAAGACCATCTAAAGGAATTAGTCTGGTGAGCCTAACTGATCGTATCTGCAATAATTTGTTGAACTACAGACCGAACGGGACAACAGCTATGGAGGGCTGTCAAGCCCGTTTATTTTGGCAAGTCTAAAAATAATATTGTTGACAGGGGTGTCCATTAGGGAATAATATCCATGACAATACCAGACAGCAAGTTTTTGAAAACGGTCCATAGGGTAAAAAAAAAAAATCTCTATGAATGATTGTCGGCTTTATTGCGTTTTAGGGGAGTGTTGGAGGTGGACAATAAAAAACTGTGTGCGGAGCATTGTGCTTCCACGCACAGAATAATTGTACAGGATTCTCTGTTCAGCTCCCAATCTATATGGAAATAAAAATATATTGTTCAAAAGTCTGTTCAAAAGCGGGAGGTGCAGAGGGGATCATGTGGTGCGTTCTCAGCTGTTGGAAGCAAACCTCTTGAGCACAAGGGTACGACCCTTAGTATAACGGAACGACCACTCACAACAGTACGATTCTTAGCCACAATGGTACGATCCTTGCGTATGAAGGCAAGATTCATGAGCACGATTGTACGACTCTGAGGTATAAGGATACGGCCCTTGAATGTGACGGTGTGGCCTCTGTTATGACCCGTCGGGGTTAGGTCAAAGGTCAAGGCATCATACTCAATGGTTATAACTTCGTACTTATCATCGTGTTCAAAGCTGATACCAGCGTACTCGAGGGCTAACCGCCGTATTCAAGGGTCGTATCGTCATGTTAAGGTCACAGCATCGTGCTCAAGGGCTTAATTCCGGGGAATGGAACCTGACCTGGGGAGATGAAGAGCCGCGTGGGGTGACTTGCGACTATAGAGAGAGCAGTGCGGTGTGTGGCCGTGTTCTACTGTGCTCTTATCTACTGGATTTATACACAGTAAACACTTTAGTTCATTGCCTTTACTTTACTACAAACTTACACTTTTGTGTTCAGATTACACAGAGAAGGCACAGCAGTGTACATCCTTTAACTTGATAAGTATCTACACTTGGTTACTTAGATTCACAGAGAAAGCTCTGGGTTTTCTCAGATTTATGTATATTATACATATTCATTTAAGAGTTTATTTATGCATTGACAAAGCTGTATTGGCAAAATCTATAAGGTTACTTTAGATAAAAAAAATTCAACAGACTCGCACAATTACTGTATGGCCATTCCAAATTCAAGGATGGTCCATTCTGGTGTCTATTTCCTTCCCTACACCGTTTAACTGTAGAACTCAGAACCCCATCAAATTTTTCTAAGAATTACGATCTAACCGTTTTTATAAGGAATTTTCTTCCTCTTCAAAATTTTTAAGTACATTTACTCTATTATTTCTTCTTATTAACGCCTTTTGATATTGCAATTAATGCCCGACCTCCATGTGAAATTTTAGCCCGTGAAGAAAACCTCCACAACGAAAATGTGTGACTTCTGCATCAAGAGCTTGTATATAATGATGATGAATGAAGTGGACGTCAGTGATACAGACAACAGGATAATATTTTACCAACGATATGACAGTAAAGATGAAACAACATCCGCTACCATATCAAAGTTAATATCAAGTCTGTCGTCCTGCAGACTGAACCCAGATGAGGGTTATGTAGCGTCCATACCTTCTGATATAATACGTCTTTATAGCACACTGCAGCTGGCTATAGAGAGGGTCAGAAAGCAGAGTTCTGACAGTCGTTTAGGCTCTCCTTGCACGGCGTATCCAAAGGTGCGCCTAATATTGTGTTTTGTCTGACAGGTGAGGCAGGGAGGAGGGGACAATGAGAAGAATGTAAGGACAAAGGGAAGAAAAAGGAAAAGTGAAAGATGAAGGACGATAGGAAGAGTTAGGGAGAGAAGGGATGAAACTTAGTAGGCGGAAGCCAATATATGATGGTGTGTGTGTGTGTGTGTGTGTGTGTGTGTGTGTGTGTGTGTGTGTGTGTGTGAGAGAGAGAAGAGAGAGAGAGAGAGAGAGAGAGAGAGAGAGAGAGTAATGGTCGTCGTCAAACCCAGTATTTGTTCTTTACGACACAGTGAAGGAGGCCACCATCTTATCTCACCCTCACACACGGCCTACAACCACCTACCACATAACCAAAACATTTTATAACCAGTTTCTCTTATCATGATGTACACCACATTACACGTCTCGTCAAGAATATTCTCCAAAGAAAGTATTCTCGACTGTGGAGCCTCAACGTGACCTAACCTATCACAGCCACATTCATCCTGTCCCCAACATGTCATATATATCTTAACCTATCACGACCCCGGTACGTCTCGCCACTCCCGCTCCTTCCTTATGCTTATCTTATCTCTCTTCTGTAATGTTCAAGGTAACACCACAGAGGAGATAACAGGTGACCTTCTTTATCTTTCACTTTTATCCCGTGAGGGAGGCAAAACTTGCCGCGTGTGACGCTCACACACACACACACACACACACACACACACACACACACCCAGATCTGACCCAGATAATACTATGCTATGAAACAAAAAAAAAAACCTAAATTCATTTATTTTTCCATAATGTGCTTGACTCAGTCCTTCCAGTAATTATATTGTATATATATATATATATATATATATATATATATATATATATATATATATATATATATATATATATATTATTATTTATATATCTATTTTGCTTTGTCGCTGTCTCCCGCGTTAGCGAGGTAGCGCAAGGAAACAGACGAAAGAATGGCCCAACCCACCCACATACACGTGTATATACATACACGTCCACACACGCAAATATACATACCTATACATTTCAATGTACACATATATATACACACACAGACATATACATATATACACATGTACATAATTCATACTGTCTGCCTTTATTTATTCTCATCGCCACCTCGCCACACATGGAATAACATCCCCCTCCCCCCTCATGTGTGCGAGGTAGCACTAGGAAAAGACAACAAAGGCCCCATTCGTTTACACTCAGTCTCTAGCTGTCACGTAATAATGCACCGAAACCACAGCTCCCTTTCCACATCCAGGCCCCACAGAACTTTCCATGGTTTACCCCAGACGCTTCACATGCCCTGGTTCAATCCACTGACAGCACGTCGACCCCGGTATACCACATCGTTCCTACTCACTCTATTCCTTGCACGCCTTTCACCCTCCTGCATGTTCAGGCCCCGATCACTCAAAATCTTTTTCACTCCATCTTTCTACCTCCAATTTTGTCTCCCACTTCTCCTTGTTCCCTCCACCTCTGACACATATATCCTCTTGGTCAATCTTTCCTCACTCATTCTCTCCATGTGCCCAAACCATTTCAAAACATCCTCTTCTGCTCTCTCAACCACACTCTTTTTATTTCCACACATCTCTCTCACCCTTACATTACTTATTCGATCAAGCCACCTCACACCACATATTGTCCTCAAACATCTCATTTCCAGCACATCCACCTTCCTGCTTACAACTCTATCCATAGCCCACGCCTCGCAGCCATACAACATTGTTGGAATCACTACTCCTTCAAACGTACCCATTTTTGCTTTCCGAGATAATGTTCTCGACTTCCAAACATTCTTCAAGGCTCCCAGAATTTTCGCCCCCTCCCCCACCCTATGATTCACTTCCGCTTCCATGGTTCCATCCGCTGCCAGATCCACTCCCAGATATCTAAAACACTTCACTTCCTCCAGTTTTTCTCCATTCAAACTTATCTCCCAATTGACTTGACCCTCAACCCTACTGTACCTAATAACCTTGCTCATATTCACATTTACTCTTAACTTTCTTCTTTCACACACTTCACCAAACTCAGTCACCAGCTTGCAGTTTCTCACATGAATCAGCCACCAGCGTTGTATCATCAGCGAACAACAACTGACTCACTTCTCAAGCTCTCTCATCCACAACAGACTGCATACTTGCCCCTCTTTCCAAAACTCTTGCATTCACCTCCCTAACGACCCCATCCATAAATAAATTAAACCATGGAGACATCACACGCCCCTGCCGCATACCTACATTCACTGAGAACCAATCACTTTCCTCTATTCCTACAAGGACACATGCCTTACATCCTCGATAAAAACTTTTCACTGCTTCTAACAACTTACCTCCCACACCATATATTCTTAATACCTTCCACAGAGCATCTCTATCAACTCTTATCATATGCCTTCTCCACATCCATAAATGCTACATACAAATCCATTTGCTTTTCTAAGTATTTCTCACATACATTCTTCAAAGCAAACACCTGATCTACACATCCTCTACCACTTCTGAAACCACACTGTTCAAACCCAAACTCACCATTGCAGTAATTCTTGTATATCAGTATTTACAGTGTAGTGAAAGGTTCATGCGAGTCAACGTAATGATGGTACAGTCACGCCGGTAAACAGGGAGTGGTCTTGTGTACAGTTCCAGTACGTTTTCTTATTGTGAATGACAGATTGATCAGAACGTTGGTTATTAGTTCATGTGTCAGTGCTGTACTCAGAGCGGACGATAAGCTAATTGCCAATCAGGATATTGTTCATAAATATGACCTCTCCGTCCTGAAACTGATTCTAATTACTATTCTTAATGGGTTTCATCTCTCCCATATTCATGACACTCGCTCAAACAACATTTACATGTAAATTTGAGCTGCAGCCTCCAGAGCCATGAGCGGCTGGCGTATGTCCCGCCTCGCCTCGCGTCTCTTGTACTTGCGTCAGATAACCTGCCTGCGTCTCGTGACAACTGCTGGTCAAATACTAACGTAAAATCGCATTTTTGTCTATCATACACAAGACAGGTCGGTGTGCTACCAAACAATATATTGCCAGGTTCGTGGAGAAAACATGTCTTGGTTTGTATATAGTGTGTCTGGTCCACTGGTCACACGGCCCGAATGGCTCACTTTTTAAGTAAATGATCTGTCCGATTCACTGGTTACAAGATCTGCTTGGTTCACTCAGTGCCTGATCCACTGGGCATATAGTCTACCTGGTCCACTGGGTACACGAACGGCCTGGCCCACTGGGTGACAAAGTAAATTTATTATCAATAGAGATTTCTTTGATCAGTTGTGCAGAAATTGTATACAAGCCATAGCTTCTTACATTTATAAAAAAGTGCTTTACGAGACCTTGAATGGGTCTGGAGGGTCTTCTAGATAAAAGATGCAGAAGTTCAGTGTGTACAAGAAATACAGGTGGCCGAGACAACGCCAGCACACGACACACACGTCACTGCTCGATACATCGCCAATGTTAAAGCAGTAAAATTCCACATCTACGCCCTTCGACTTCCGCAACACATATCTTCTTTTCAATCTTCCGTCTCCCATTTACTGCAAATTTATATATGTATATATAGATTTTTTGCTGCTATTAAGCTCATATACATTCGCTAAAACCCACACAATTTTGGCCGAGGGAGCTGGGGTCTTTCACGGGCGTACACATGTTTCTTCCCAGACGTGGAACGTCGCCATTGACCCCACACAGGGAACGACTTGGCCTGGACTTACCAGCAAAGCGTCTTGGTCGTATATTTTCCGTGAAGAGATAGATAAAATGCTGAGGCTAGGTGGGAGTCGGGGAAGGGGGAGACGGTCTGTTGCGATGGTGGGGTGACTTGGGAGAAACCTGGGTACAGGTTTACTCTGGGAGTAGTGGGGCTGGGGAGAGGGACGGGCAATTGGTCTGCTTACAATGGTGGGTTAACATGGGAGAGGACCCTAGATGCACACTTATGCTGGGAGTAATGGTGGTGTGGTGGTGGGGGTAGTGTGGGAGAAGGAAGGGCTGGGTAGTTAAGGAGATCCTCGTGTCATAAACAGTGGAAGTCTGGCAGCTGTGCGTCAAGGGAAAGCGTACAGCCATAATGTCCGTGGAGCTGGGGGGTTCCACACCACATCTTGGGTCGTATCTTGGATGTTTCTTGGGTCACATCTAGACTTGTGGGTCATATGTGAACCATGCTCCTGGTCATTCCTTCAATAAGCGAGGCTATGCTCAAACTTGCTTCCCCTTTATTGCCTCAAAATTGGTTTCAATTTTTTGTTTTTTTGAGATCGTTACGTCATGGACATCAGCTGATTTATTACAATGTATCTATTTGGTTTTTGTTACGTTTTAGGGTATTCTTTCTATGAATTTTGAACGTACAGTATGTATCTTTTTACACGCGAATACTCCACAGCATCTTCCACCCATAAAGTGTTTTCTGCAGATACTTACTACTTCATACAGCCTCCACCACCTAAACTAGTCAGTCCATACATCCCCAACCACATATACTGGTACCTTCACACACTCCTCGATGCCGACACCTCTCACTGTTTTACTCCCTAATTCCACACCATCACCTGCTTCTGTTTCCCTCACTCCTCACGTAAACACCCTCTACATCACATTACTTCCCAAAACCCATCTTTCTTATGTACATATCACACTCTGATATTCCTCCACAACTTGCTTCTTCTCCTTACTCTTCTAAGTTTGGAAAAAGTAAAACTGCAATGCTTGCCTTGTCTCTGTCATTCTCCCGTTCATGGGAGTGTGCTGAAGCAGACCTTAGGTACCACAACACACATGTAAGCGAACACTCTTGCTCCCCATCTCATCCTCAGACTATTAACAACTTGCCAACGTTTCAGAAGCCTCTCCAGTCTCTCAGCCTTTATCCTTTCAGCCTCACTGGAAGTGTTCTCCAAATATTTGCAATTCTGAGCCTTCTCCAGCCTCTCTCCAACCAAACATGTTTCACAAGCCGACACACGTACATTAATACTTTGCTCTTGCCAAAACTTACTTTCAACCTTCTCGGCTCATACACTGCCCAAGATTTCTTTTACATTATCCTTCTGTTCCACTAGTCACCATCCTGGTAAAGCTCCATCAACTGCGTACAGCAATATTCTTATCTTTAGCGTCCTGCAGCCCTCAGACTCACTGACGACACACGGGCTTGTCTCACTCCTCGCCTCGCTGTGGTATGGAATGCAAGTCAGATGGCAACACTCATCCCTGACTCACTCCCCTGCACCTATGTTAACCTTCTTGGCTGCTCAATCAGCAATTAAAAGATAAAGGAATGAAGCAACACTCCGTGACTCACCCCATCCCCCGTCCTGAACCGCTCACTCATTCCCCTGGTTGTCCTGACACATGTCCTCCTCTCTCTGTACACACTCTTCCTCACCTCCAGAAGCCCCTACCCTCCCCTACAGCACTATAAGACCCTCGTAACGCTGGCCAGTTCCACTAACTCTTACCGTACGTTTTGTCCAGGTCCATAAATGCCACAGACACGCTCTTTCGTTCCTTTAACATCACCCTCATGGAAGGTATCTGTTTCAGGCAGCAAAGCTTTCCCATATATACACCTTCTGCAGCTCTCATTTTGCACTTTGCTTTTTCAGTTTCTCCTCTTTCCCACTCTTTACTTTCTGTAGCTTTCTTGATCAACTAATAAAGATTTTCAAAATCTTTTGATAATGATGAAAGGTACGATGTTTTTCTTCCCAGTTCTTAGGTACGTCACCTTCTCTCTATTTTCTCAAATGTACTACACCACAATACTGTTGTACCTCTTGCCCTTATGTGTTTGGTCATGTAAGTGTTCCTAGATCCTTCCCATACTGAGCTCACCCGATGCATCGTTCTCCAGTAATCAGCTTCACTTACACATTAGCCTTAATCATTCACGTTTCTTTCCTCGACACATCATCCACATCTATATTTGATAGACGACACAGGAAGTTATAAATCTATCCTATTTGTGCATCTCATTAAAAGTTTACATTACAGAGAAGATTACACAACACTTGATCACGAGCAAAATTGTAATCCTTTCCAATATATATATATATATATATATATATATATATATATATATATATATATATATATATATATATATATATATGTGTGTGTGTGTTTGGGGACAATATGCGAGATGTTTGGGGACAATATGTGGTGTGAGGTGGTTTGATCGAGTAAGTAATGAAAGGGTAAGAGGGATGTATGGTAATAAAAAGAGTGTGGTTAACAGAGCAGAAGAGGGTGTTTTGAAATGGTTTGGTCACATGGAGAGAATGAGTGAGGAAAGACTGACAAAGAAGATATATGTGTCAGAGGTGGAGGGAACGAGAAGTGGGAGACCAAATTGGAGGTGGAAGGATAGAGTGAAAAAGATTCCGAGTGATCGGGGCCTGAACTTGCAGGAGGGTGAAGGGCGTGCAATGAATAGAGTGAATTGGAACGACGTGGTATACCGGGGTCGACGTGCTGTCAATGGATTGAACGAGGGCATGTGAAGCGTCTGGGGTAAACCATGGAAAGTTTTGTGTGGCCTGGATGTGGAAAGGGAGCTGTGGTTTCGGTGCATTATACATGACAGCTAGAGACCGAGTGTGAACTAATGTGGCCTTTGTTGTCTTTTCCCAGCGCTGCCTCGCGCACATGCGGGGGGAGGGGTTTGTCATTTCATGTGTGGCGGGGTGGCAACGGGAATGAATAAGTGTATATATGTATATGTCTGTATGTGTATGTATATGTATACGTTGAGATGTATGGGTATGAATATGTGTGTGTGTGTGGACGTGTATGTATATAAATGAGTATGTGGGTGGGTTGGGCCATTCTTTCGTCTGTTTCCTTGCGCTATCTCGCTGACGCTGGAGACAGCGATAAATTATAGATTATAAATATATATATATATATATATATATATATATATATATATATATATATATATATATATATATATATATATATATATATATATATATATATATATATATATGACAGTCTTTCTCCTAGTCCACAATATCTGTCTGTCCGTCCGTCTTATACTCTGGTATGATGGCGTTTATTTTCTTTTCTCTTAAGCACTGGGGAAGCGCCCTTGTAGTAAAGTTAATAAAATGGAACTAAGTTTTTTTTTATGTTGGGAACTTGAATCTGTTGCATCACATTTAAAGAAAATGGCAATGACATTATTTTAGAAATCAAAACCAGGTCTGGTGTTCTGAGATCACCAACCTCCTCCAACCCAAGCCAGGCAGGAGCCAGGCCAACCTCGCATGCCTCAGCCCACCCCAAGTGTACTCCCACACTCGTCCTCCTCCCCCGGCAATAACCACGTCGAGTTCCACTCACAACATGAGATATAACTGTTATTACAACGGGATCAATAGATCCAATATCCGCTGGCATTCAGACGCTGACAAAAACAAAAGAGCATCTGCTCCTGTAAACCCAGAGTCTCAGTGGCAGCATTAACCCTAGTGATTGACGCATAAAAACCTATTGATAGGCTCGAACCGGGGTTCCCTTCGACCAACCTAACCAGCCTGGTCAAACAGCACAACAGACGGGCGTGTCTCCGTGGACACAAGACACTATATTTCATCAGTGGGGCGATTTTGGGGAAATGGCCCGTGATTTCGGATCATAAATTAGGGGAAACCATCTCGGCCAACTGCAGCGATAAGGAGCGAAAGAGGTCCCAATGAACTCAGGAAGGGGCCGAAAAAAGGAGGGGAAATAAAGGTATTCGGAGGCCGACTTCCAAGTGCTGATGGTCGAGGTTGGTGGAGGGAGTAAAAGTTTTAGATAAAGGGAAGGTGTGGGTGGTAGCGATGTAGATGGAGTGGGTTCCTGGAGAGAGAGAGAGAGAGAGAGAGAGAGAGAGAGAGAGAGAGAGAGAGAGAGAGAGAGAGAGAGAGGTCGTAGAGTGAAACGCGAGAGGGAAGGGGAGGAAGGGAGCATTAAAGGTCAGAAAATGGTTAGCAAGAAGGTGGGTGAGGAGGGATGGGTGGTGGCATGGGAGGGAGGGAGAGTAAGTGTACGAATGGAGACGGTGAGATAAAGCAGTATTGAGAAAGATTATAAGGGAAAGAATATGGAAGGGTAGGAGACGGGAGGAGTGTACTTCACAGTTTTGGGAAGAGGCAGGCAGATACATAAGGCTGAAGAGAGACGAGATCGAAGATGTAGAGTAGCATATAAGAAACAGATGGGAGGGCAAAAAGAAGCAGAGGAAGAGGGCTGAAGGACGGATGAAAGGAAATGGAGGCGATAAGTCGATGAAGTGAGCAAATATGGTGGAACAGCGAAAATAAGCAGAAGAAAGACGACCATTTACAACGCTGAGGAACGATGTTGTGGACCAGAAGATGGAGGAGAAGAGAAGGGAAGTGATCCCCAGATGTGACGAGATGGATTTGTGTGTGTGTGTGTTAGAGAGAGAGAATGAGAGAGAGAGAGAGAGAGAGAGAGAGAGAGAGAGAGAGAGAGAGAGAGAGAGAGAGACGAAGAGGTATAGGCGGAAGAGGAGGCAGCTCCCGGAAGGGGCCCTGAGTGCTCTTGAAATAATGTTAAGACGTGTGTGTTTGGCAAGATACGTAGTTGCCGGGAGGTAGCGGCCTAGGTCCCCCTGGTGAAGCCTTGCACAGAGCCCACCACCAGCATAACTCAGACTTTGTTCAGTGGGACAAAAGGAGACAGATCGAGTTACAGGATCTCGCGAGTCGTCTCCCCAAACACCATCCATCTTAGAGACTATTGACCCTCGATGATAAATGACGTCAGTGTTCCTAATTACCTCTTTATTTACTTCCGCAGAAGGATAAAAAAGATATTTCAATGAATCATTAATGTCTTTAGAGGTTTATGAGTGGCGGGGGAAACTCCAATCTCAGGCGACCGAGTCTGTAAGAGTCAATATTTCATTACTGATAATGCCTTGTCCCAGGATCAAAGACCCATAAAAATGGCTCAGATACATAAAATGTTAAAGAAATTGTAAATATTTTTTCTTATCGCATCAGACATGATGTGTTTTGTGTGTGTGTGGGGGGGGGGGGGTGACAGGGTGGTTCTCTATATTGTTTTTTGTTTGTTCTTGTTCCTAGCTGTAAGCGCTAGATGCCCTGTCTAAATGTGCTAAATGTCCGAAAGAAGTTTTTATGTCCATATACGTATTCTGGCGCACATGTATCTTGGCAAATACGTGTCTTGGAATATATGTATCATGGTCTATATATATCCTTGCACATATGTATCCCGGCGTTTATGTATCTACGATCGCGTACGTATTTGTTTCAGAAAGATTTTCCTCGACTCAAGAAGCCAATAATGCAGGTCATTGCTTCCTCTTGTTTCCATGGCAGGTATGTATGCTGGAGGTTTTCACCACAGCTTACCGCTAACTGGAACAGCATGTGACACGCCAGTCTACTGTACTCGTGTTTTCTCTGAAGTATACGTCATTAGTCTTACATTTAGAGCTATGCTTAGTAATCTTAGGGTAAGGTCTGAGCAAAGCTTTCAATTTTTCAATGTTATTTAACAAATGTCATTAGGCCTTCATTTATGCTTCCACGAACAACAGATTCAATTCTATTTTCTCTTACGTTGAATTAGGTTGTATACTTTAAGGTCAGTATGCTCACCTCTGTCCCTAGAGTAAAAACAACTATTCAAGGACGGGTTCTAGAGCCAAGAGGTCCCTATGGCGAGTGTGGTGAATCCTTAGCTTGTCCGGGAAGAACAGCGAGCACGTTTGATAGTTTGGGAAGAATGCGCTCTTATTGTTCCTCCTTCGGAGAAAAGACATTTTCTTAGATCTGTGACAGTTGCTCAGCTACTCGAGTATAAAGGAGGAATTTGCAATATACTCTGGAAAAAAAATGTGGGTGGCAGGGGGGGGGGGAGGTGGGGGTTAGAGAGAGAGAGAGAGAGAGAGAGAGAGAGAGAGAGAGAGAGAGAGAGATTTCTTTAAAACTTTCAAGATATGACAATATGAAACAGGGACCATAATGTGACCCCTATTCACAAACTGTAGTAGTACACAAACTTGTTTTTTTTCATTTAGTAATCGTGAATGAAGTTCTTCATAAAGGTTTGCAACGGGTCTGAGGAAGGTCAACATTACATGTATGAACATTACTGAAATTTTTTGATTGAAGTCGAATCCTTCAGAAACTGATGAATCAAAGCAAAGGTAAATTGAAACCTGCACAGGAATGTATTGATGTGTGTGATAATGAAGAATTGCTCCTGCCATTGTTGTATTGATATGTGTGGTAGTGAGGGGCTTTCCTACCATTGTTGTATCTTGTTCGGGATGCAAACAAGACAATAAATGTTCAACAACCCAGCGAGAGGGGACGTCACGCCAGGTTTGAGGGGAGACTCACAGGCAAGCCAAGAGGGATTAGTTTCAGGGGATTAAGAGGGGAAAATCCATTGAAGAACCGAATGGGATTCAGAGATAAAAATCGACGAGGATACTGGGGGAATTTATCTAAGAGATTTAGCGAGGAAAGCCAAGGAGGGATTAAGAGGGATTACCTTTGGGGATTAAGAGGAGAGGAAGAGAGATAAGATACCACTTAAAAGGGATTATCACAGAATACGGAGAGAGGTTGATCTTTACCCTGCGGGATTAAAGAGAAGAATGAAAAGCAAGATGTCGAAGGATTACCCAAGCAACGACTCCAGAAGGCATGGAAAAGATGGGGATTACACAGGGATTAGGAAGGACAGAGGAAAGAGGGAAACGTAGGATTACCTAGGTGGGATTACGATGCGGAAAGAAGTGGCAGAGAGGGATTACCTGCGGGACGCAGATGGAAAAGGCAATAAAAGGGACCGCGAGCTTTGACTTCTGTTGGAGTCGTTTATTGACTTACTAATGGAAAGGTCTTCCAGCCCATGGAGGAGTGGGCGGCCTGAAGTGAGCGGTCTTGAAGAAAGAGTAGGCGGCCTGGAGTGAGGAGTGGGCGGCCTGGAGTGAGGAGTGGGCAGCCTGGAGTGAGGAGTGGGCAGCTTGGAGTGAGGAGTGGGCAGCCTAAGGTAAGGAGTGGGCGGCCTAAGGTAAGGAGTGGGTGCTTTGGGGAAAGAAGCTAGTGGTCTTAGGTAAGGATATGACGATCCAAAGTGAGGAGCAGGCGGCTTATAATGGACGGGCGCGCTGAGCATGTGTGCAGTGAGTGTGGACGGCATTACGGTGAGAGGGAAGTAAGAGACAAGAGGATCAGCTGGATCGATTATCATTGGTTCAAGGAAAAAGGTCAGAGACCAAAGAAGGGAGAAGATTTCCATTTATCTTGCAGATGCTCTGACAAACATTTGGAAATATATACCTCAAAGGAACTGAAACATCGACAAGAAAACCCTCACTGAAACATACAAACTTATATCGATGTTATAATGACATAGTTTCATCATATCGATGTTATAACAGCGTTCATTAGCATAAAAATGATTTTTATGTTTGTATCGAGGTCGCAAATGATCTGCAAAGCTGTTTTGAGAGAAATGATTGTTTATAACTGTGGATTTTGTTTCTTAGTTTCTTATGGGATTTGATCCGAGATACATATACACGTGTACAGTCTTGGGGGTTTAGATTCCCCCTTCAACCTTCCTGGCTGTCATCTGTCCCTGACCTCATCTCTTCTGCAATAGACGTCTGGTCTCCCTTACATCCCAAAATTTGAACAACTTGACCCACCGTGATTCTTATCAGCGTATTTCATACACAGGTTTACAGTACGTGTCCATCCAGTATCCAGAGATGCATCAGTCTTGTCCCGATTGTTTTTCTTTGTGATCGCTTTCCATCCTCCGCCACCTTGAGCCCCGGGCATCTCTCTCTTTTTAAGACCAACACTGCAAGGCTCACCAGTGTTCACTCAGCCCCTTCAAGTCTTGGCCCCTGCAAGACACAGGAGGGGCCGCTCACCCCCCCTCCCCCCCGGCCCCAGCAAGGCATACAAAGCAGGAAATTAATCTAGTGTAGCGTATATCACCCCTGTATGCTCCTTCCGCAGGACCTTGTACGGCGGGAGAGGGCCTTGCCTCTCCCTACACCCTCCCGCCACAAGCTGCAGGACCTTTTAGGTCGTAGGTGGATTGAGAACAGGGATCGTGCCTCTCCCTACACCCTCCTGCCACAAGCCACCGTATTGACCTTTTTCTACCCTCATTTGGGAGATATATGGGAGAGACGTCGAGTCCTGAGATGGAGGGACCAACGCTGGACGGGGGAGGGTTTGACGGTGCTGGGAGCAGGGTTGGTGGTGTTGGTGTTGGCCACAGTAGTCGTGTTGATCATGAAGGAGATGGTACTAGTGTAACTGTGATGGTGGTGGTGGTGGTGGTGGTGTAGGAGAGTCACCTTACATACATTTGCTACTGGGAACCAGCCAGCCAGGCGGTCAGGTCTTGCAGGAGGAAATGAAACGTACAAAAGACTAATGGTATATGAGACTGGAATATAAGTTGTGGTATATGGGACGAAGCATTAAGATACAAAATATAAACATATGGTTTTACACATGATATAACGCTTTTCAGAGTGACTTTCGAATATGACAACCGTTCTGTATAACAAGAACACCCTAACTTTCGCCAATTGTAGCCAAAAGAAAACGTTAAGTATCAGTTTACAATGCTCTTCAGCAGCGTGTCGGCAGCAGCGGGAAAACATGAAATATTGGCATTATCAAATACAAGAGACAATTCCCTAAGTCGAATGCCTACTTTGTTAATCAAATGTTCCGCACATTCTGAGCAAAGTTAAAAATGACGATTTTCAAAGCTCTGCTAACTCTAGCGGTGATGTATGGCTCCAAGACAAGAACATAAACATGGACAGAGGAAATTAGATTATTTTTTGACGAAATGAAACAAGTTATCAAAAGTGTGCGAAGATTAGATAAAAGAATGAGAAAATCACGATTATATAGAATCACTAACGAAATGAAGACTATATACAACGGGATCTGATACAATGACAGAATTTGAGATCCACTGCGAAAAAGATGACCAGATAAAGATGATAACTGGAGGACAGAACTGGCTTCTGACTTGACCCAAGATGGAGGAGCAGCTGCTGGTGAACCAAGATGGCGGGACGGCAGTCAGGAAATCTTGACCAAATACAGAACTGCTAAACTGACACACTGTTGAAGTAGAGCGTTACCACCACAACGAAACGACGGAGCCAAAATTGGCACAGATAGCTGAGGAAGACTACCTGAAGGGAAAAATTCTCTCTCTCTCTCTCTCTCTCTCTCTCTCTCTCTCGTATATATATATATATATATATATATATATATATATATATATATATATATACATATGATAATAATAATAACAATAATAATAATAATAATATGAAAAGTGTTACCGGACTCAGCCTGCATCAGGTTACACCGCCAAGAGGAAAGCCGCCTTTGGCGATGCTATCGTTGGGAGTACAGTCACGTTAAAGAATTTATTCCACAGTAGTCCACGTTTCCCTGATACTGGAAGTAACGCAGCTTTTGTGCTACAGGATCCTCTGGAAAGAGGTCCTGGGTGATTATATATACATGAACGAATGGAGATCAAGTGGGAGGCCGACAACTGACGTATTTCCATAAGTCTATCTGGCGTCTGGCGAGGTAGGAGAGTAGAAATGTATAAATACATTGCATTGAATATCAAAGATCTTAAACTCAACCGGATGTAGAACGTAGCTGGAAAATCATATACGAAAAAGATCGGTCGAGAAATATACAGCAAACTACCTCAGGAATTAATGAGACTTCTCATCTAACCAATGTCATTTATCGGATTATTTTAACTACAGTATGTAACATGAATCATGATGATCAACTACCTTACCCTAAGGGCCTTGACAATAATGGTAAACTCAAAGTGGTAACAGTTAATGGTAAACTCAAAGTGGTGTTTACAGTCAACGTTGAACATTCTAACGTCCAGTTGGTATGAAAGAATATGTGATCTTAGACCAGGAAATATAACTAGTCATCAGCGTAAAATTCTCAGTAGCACTGTCAAGATAACCAGGAATATAAATTCGCCCAAAATAGTTATCCTGTTATTCAGGTTTTACACATGCAGTGTCCTGGCCTGGTGGCATGTTTTACACAGCAAGAATGACTCCTGTGTTTAAGATCGGTAATCCATGGAAAGTATGTACATACTGACCGATGTCTTCCCCGCTTTCTCCTCGATGTCTCCGTATGAAACACTGAAAAACGTCGTAATTTGACTGAAGTTAGAGGAAATATGGCGACCTAGGCATGACATAATCCCTGCATGACATCCGATTTTGTCAGCATGACTGTACAACCTTTCAACATCACCAGGTCACAACCTCTGAATACGACGGCACGAACTTGGCATCACATCAAAGTATCACACTCGAGCGTCGTGTTATCTTCAAGAGTCGTACAGTCAACGTTAGCGTCATACCATCGTACCAGAGTCGTATCGTTCGGGCAAGGTCGTACGGACGTGCTCAAGGCCTAACGTATTCAAAATACGAGGAAATCCACAGGCATAATTTTCACAAAGAAAAGGTTTTCATAACATTAATAACATCTGTTAACCATTTGTACATGAAGGCGGTGCGAGTTAGTAGCCATCATGTACACACCATACACCAGTACACACCATACACCAGTACACACCATACACTAGTACACACCATACAACAGTACACGCCATACACCAGTACACATCATACAACAGTACACACCATACACCAGTACACACCATACAAGAGTACACACCATACAAGAGTACACACCATACAAGAGTACACAGCATACACCAGTACACATCATACAACAGTACACACCATACACCAGTACACACCATACAAGAGTACACAGCATATACCAGTACACACCATACAATAGTATACACACCGTGTATTAGGAAGTTTAAACCACGTCAAGTCCAGCACATAATAAAGCCAACCAGAATCAGATTTTCCACTGCTAAATTTAGAGCGAGCATGCAGCTAAAGACACAAGTAATCAGCAACTAACGCTACGGATAACTTACAATCAAAGCTAGAGGTAATCCACAGCTAAAGCTACGGGTAATCAACAAGTAATCAGCTCCCGGCACAGAAGCCACCAGCTCTGCTGGCCTCCAATCTTCTCGGTGTGACGAGCCTTGGTTCTGGCCATTCAGACCGGCTTTTAATCTTTGGGAGTTGTAGAAGGCCTTTCAACACACGGCTCATATATATATATATATATATATATATATATATATATATATATATATATATATATATATATGAGAGAGCGAGAGAGAGAGTATACATGAGCTTTAAACAGCTACATAAAAGTCACTTCTCCTCACTACCACTCTCCAGACTCGCACAGAATCCAGAGTCTACAAATTATAGTGAATTATGCAAACCATCTGAGTCATTTACATGCCTAAAGCCCAGGTGAGGGAGCGGCCCGGCCCGCCTACCAGACATATGGACCTCGTTAAGACGTCTGGACAACGACGTCACGGAATATCTTACGTCCATCACCTGCTCCTGTGTGCCTGCAGGACTCCATGTTTACGTAGTGTCTGTAGGGGTCTTGTTCACTATAGCTCCTCCGGTGTGTTGTATCGACCGTAGCTTTGTTTATTAAATGAAAATTATACAAGTTATTTGTTAATGGATGTGCGTGTGTTTAGTTTGAGTTTGGAAAATGATGTTCTTCTGGTGGCTAACACATGTTAACTACTTGTGGTGTATATATATATATATATATATATATATATATATATATATATATATATAGTGATTCAACACTCCAGGAGTTTATCCTTTTTGAATACCTGGATAGTATTGCTTGGATAATCAGCATTGAAACTCCACCACATCAGAAAAACTTTTCTATCCTAGTCAAATACATTCTCTCTCTCTCTCTCTCTCTCTCTCTCTCTCTCTCTCTCTCTCTCTCTCTCTCTCTCTCTCTCTCTCTCTTGCAGCTCCTGGCAACAGAGCTGAGCAGGCTACCAGGTAGCCAGTCACCTGCCAACCCCCGGAGCAGGCCTCCCTCACCATGAACAATGGACGGTCACCCTCTCTTACCCTGCTGGTCGACAAGTTTGTTCCATCCCACCTTTCATGTCTTCCTCTTTATCTAGCACGTTTCTTATCTTGTTTTGTTTTTATCTCTATGTCATCCAGACATCTCACATTTCCAGCAGATGCTACGTGTTCAACGTTTACAAGTTATTAATATCTCCCTCATTTTCGTTATCATCGACATTTTCAGCAGGATCTATACTTCTGTCATCTCTAACACTATCAAATTCCTATATGTCCAGCATGCCACACCCCTAACATTGTCAGTATTCACTGCATCTCATCGTTCTCAGGAGGAGTCCACGTTCCAGGAGGACCTGCGTCTTTGCCCCTTCTACGTCTCCACAACTTTAACCAACCCTTCAAACTCCTTTCATTTCTCTCGTTTTTGATACACACGTTAAGTTACCGGCCCTTTCTACATTCCCGCATTATCTTTTACCGAACTCCAAACGATATATTTCTGTACTTCCATCACTTATAACCTCGTTAATGCTATCAAGAAACAAAAAAAAGTTATTCCGAAGCCACCGAGACGAAAGACACTATGAAACCCCTTCCACTGGAGCAAAAGAAACTATGTTATCAAGGTGAGTTTCCAGTGCAATGAACGAAAATGAGATATCAAGAAGCACTTTCATTGAAACTTGCAAGTTCGAATCTCCTAATGGAGCTATAAAGTTTATTCCAATTCCTTCCCAAGGAAGGAAGAGTTCGTAAAAGTTGATACAAAAAGGATCACTTCACTTCTCATTCCTGTGTAATTGCTGCTGCGAAGTTTATGGCTCTACTTCTTCCATTATCATAAAACACACGAGGGTTTCACAACTTCAAATTATCCCGCCAGTGTTCTCTACTTCCCTCCTCTCACTGGGCTCTACTTGCACTGAAGCACCGGAGGGAGGGGGAATGACCGGGAGAAGGTAGGTGTCAGGAATCAGGTGTAGTCTGTATACATTACTCTCCCCTCCATCCTCACCCCAGCCAAACATACCTCCTCCCATTACCCAAACCAAACACCACTCCTCCCCTCTCCTCAGCCACACACCACTCCTCTCCTCAACTACACACCACTACTCCCCTCCCCTCAACCACACACCACTACTCCCCTCTCCTCAACCACACACCACTCCTCTCCTCAACCACACACCACTACTCGCCTCTCCTCAACCACACACCACTACTCGCCTCTCCTCAACCACACACCACTACTCGCCTCTCCTCAACCACACACCACTACTCGCCTCTCCTCAACCACACACCACTACTCCCCTCTCCTCAACCACACACCACTCCTCTCCTCAACCACACACCACTACTCGCCTCTCCTCAACCACACACCACTACTCCCCTCTCCCACAGAACTCCGCCCGTAACCCTAACAATACACACCAACAACACCATACGCACCCTCACCCATCAAACCCCAGTTACTGTCGTGAACGCCCTGCCCTCACCATTCTCTGATGATGCCCATACACACCGTGCTCCTCGTCACATGTGACTACCTCGATATTCACCATAACACACCACACCTCTCGTGCTGTCTCTCGCTCACCACCTTCACTCTTATTGACACACACACATACACACACATGTACCAGCAGTCTATCACCAACTGTACCCGGGCCATAAATCCTCCCTTTTCCCCTAACTCAGTGGTGTGGGCTCATGCACCTAGCAACATACACGCATCTTTCACTGGTTCTACACTCCTAAAGCATTAAAAACCCGGCTATTGTCCCTGTGCAGCAGCGCTATCATTAATCTACTAAACTAAGTAGAGAAATCTTTCCTTGCGCGTTGGGGAAAATTTATATCCTTGTTAGGGAAATTTCGCCGACGGTAGTAGGGGAAGATGTGGGTTTTAGGGATTTTTTCCTCCCTACTCGACGAGTCTTTGAGCTGTAATAAGGAGGAGTTTAGGGATATCATTTGGTGTGGATGGAGGGATACGTAGGGGAATTATCATGCGTGTTGGTGTAGACGGAAAGAGATTGCGATCGTGATGGTGTTAACAGTGCGGAGATGATAGTGAAGATGGGAGGTGATGATGGTCGTGAGGAGGAAGATTTGACGAGAATGACGAGAGGAAGAAAGATGATGCAATGAAGATGCTCATAGTGATGATGAAGAGGAGAGCAAGGTTAATGAATGGTAGGATATAACACGGACGGTGAAAAAGTATCTTAATAATCGAAGAGACAAAGATGATGGTGATAACGATGAAAACAATGAGCAACTGGGATGTGAAGATGATGTTGATTATGTTCAAAATCAGGAGACACGACAATGACGAAGTTGATAATGAAGGCGAAGACGGCAAGGATGAGTGACCCCTGTCAGTACTTCAAAAACTATCAAGGAAAGATATGAAAACAGGTTTTGTGAAGACGATAATGATAAATGATAATAATGATAAATGATGATAATAATGATAATGATAATGATAATGATAATGATGATCCTCTGTTCTAGTCTTACAAGAAAACATTCTGCTTTCAAACTCACAAATCCAAAAGGTTTATTGAAACAAAGACAGCGAAACCAACAAATAACGAAAGAGCAAACGCGCACAAGAACAATCTTACAAAAACAAAGTCCACAGAAAAATAATGAAACAAAGAAAAACACAAGTGTAATTTCGAGAATGTTAAACCCACAAATGTAAAGTCCATAAACACAAAACTCAGAGATTTAAAGTCTGTGTACACAAGACTTACTGATTCTGTGCCCACAAACACAAAACTTACAAACCCACGTGCACAAAACAGAATAGCTATATAAACTAATGTAGAAGCAAAAGACGTAAAAACAAATACAAAAGTTTTTAAAAATTCATTTTAACAAAACCTAGAAACACGAAATACTAACACAAAAAGACCAATGACGAGTCTACTGGCATGAATCACAATATCTAGTAACATGAAAACCAGTAACACCTCACAAACAAAACCACGAACACGGACCCATAGTAACGCTGTTTACAGACACAAAAATCACAAGTTTACAAAACTCATTAACCTCAAAACTTTTATCATATACCCCCGAAAAACAACATCCACAAGTACAGAGATAAACACGAACACAAAAATCTAAACACATACAATCTTTATACACCAAATTCATGAATTACATAAGTAACAGCCTCAGAATTATTCAGGAGCAAAACACAGCAGAAACTTAATACAAGTTCAACGAACCATAAAACCTTAAATCACACAGGAGCAAAACCACAGACCACAAGGAATTACTCAGTCCCATATCTTCCCCTTGAAAAGCATCTAATTAAATGCCCAGAGTTGTAGATCCTGCGTGGAGGCCCTCTGGCTAATGGGATTACATCACTTACAGTTGTCACACGTTTGGAGGTCCCCATAGATTCCCTATGTCCACACAAGAGCTATTCCAAAACAAGAAATCCCCGCCACTAATTGGGGACTAACCCGGTGGAAACTAACAAGCCAATTGCTCTCCCTAACTACTGTAAACTACACCCCCCCCCTCCTCCCTCCACAATTACTAAATTAGGCGGCCCTCACTAACTGTCTTGTTCCCCCTGGTTAAATCAAGGCTGGGTGGGGAGGACGGGCCACACATGAGAAGCGAAGTGGGGGGTCGGAAGGTTGATGTGCAGGTGGATGGTTGAAGGGGAAAGGCGGGAGGCTGATGGGGAGGTGGACGTTTGATGGGGAAGTGGTTGGTTAATGGAGAAGTGAATGGATGAGAGGGAAAAGGATGGTTGAAGGGCTGATTACTAGTAATAGGGAAAAAGACTGATAATGGACACTTGATGATTGACTATTTGGTTCATGAACTGGTGGTTAGTATACAGTAAAAGTTAATGATCAGTTGAATGGGTGGTTAGTGGAAATGTACATGTCAATGCGTACATGTACATCCATTCCCAAACATGACAAGATAGACACGAACACAACACTGTGCACACACGAACGAACAAACGTGTCGGTATCCGGACAAATCCTGGCCGGCCGCGCGGCAGACGTATGTGTAAACAGTTTAGCGTCGTGTTGACGGACACACGAGACCACGTGTTGAGTGTCTTCTGGGCCTGTTGACTGCTGTCGTTCGGGCTCTTCCCTCAGGCAGGGAGAACACAATGAAGGGAACAACAAGTGGAAGAAGACTGATGAACGAAGGCGATATAAGTTTGTCGAGGAATCTGTCCTCATGAGGGCGATTCATGTGAAAAGGCAAAGAAAGTCAGAGGATTTGTGCAAGTGAACTTTAGGTATGGTTAAAACACAGACTGAGGAACAAGTTTAGGATGAGAGACAAGAAAGGGATGAACAACACTTACTGGTGCAGTTTATATGATTTTTGGTAGCAGAGCGGGAGGTAGTGGGCGACTGGCTGGCACACTCCACACATGTGATGTGGCTGGAAACCTAAACTCAAGCGAAAGAAAACACTAACAAACACTAACCTCTCCTATTCATTCCTTTCCCATACGCCCACATTCTCCACTACTCCCACACTCTCCCCATCCCTCCCCCACACTCTATCGACTATTCCATTACCCATCCACATCCGTCGTCTGCATCCATATCTAAACTGTTTACACTTCCACCATCTCCAACTCACCTTACACCAGTCTTCCCTATATTTACGCCTAATACCCCAGGCGCAGTTTACACCCCCGGATAATCTGTACCGTGGCGTGCGCAATACCCGTCTGCCTACAAATAGTGTAGTTTCATAATCTGGCGTTCTCCCACAACGCTAAACCTAATTTAGCCTAATCACAAATCTTAAGTTACCTCAAGCGATAGCCGGCGAAATATAGCAGCCCGGGTCGGCCTGAGCGAATATAACAAATTTATGACGTATCTCATGTAGTACGGTCCTACGTGGATGTTTAGTTCCCAGTATTCATATGTATTGTACATTTCACCTTGGTTTATTACGATTGTATGTACTGCACATACTGTTTATTACGACTGTACATACTGTTTTCTTGCTGAATGCATTTGGCGTAAATGCCGACATGATATATTACCTAAACCAGTCATGTGCTGTATTGCTCTCAAATACAATAACGAACTCATACAGGTGGGTTACGTACTTGTGACGTCATATGATACCAGAACTTACTCATTTTCCAAGAACAATTGTTTTTGTCAAGATGCACTTTCCCTGGAACCCTGGATACATAGTCATTATCACAAGATATATGATACGTCATGCGAGGATATTGTACATGAACCTCATCATCCTTTTAAGGTTGTGTTATCGTGCGTGTAGTTATTCCTCCTGGTGTTCTCTTGCTCTGCCCCGGAAGGCTATTCCTTCGTGGTACCTAAACTTACGTAACATCCCGACACCCTAACTCCTATAACTTCCTGGCATCATAACTACTATAACTTCCTGGCATCATAACTACTATAACTTCCTTAATAACTCGCCATGTTCACGTCCTGAAGTACCGAGGAACGTTGCACTTCCTCTCACCGGAGGATTAATAGCGTTCCTGCCTCCCGTTGCCACGCATGATCCTCTGCCTCGGTGGGAGACGTGTCGTCTCCATCATCGGCTACAGTAAAATATAATACATCACCATTTCATTCTTAACAGCCATAGTGAAACGCTATACATCGTCACTTTTACTATCACCCACAGTGAAACTATGCAACTCCACTTAATCACCAAAATGAATTACATACATTCTAACACTGAGTTCATCAGCCATAATATAACCAATACACAGCCTCATGTTGTGAGGTACGTCATACACCCTCATGGCCAATGCCCCACTAGGAGAACAATGGTTAACTAATGTTTGTTGTCAGTTTCCAGCTACCCTACTCGCGTCTGTGGATTTGTAAATCACGTTCTAAAACACAAATTAGTAAAAGCACGAACGAAACAATTGCTGCCAGTCACCAGCATACACTATAAATCTTACTGTTCTTAAACGGTGTCTATCTTGAGAGGGTGATAATGGGATCCCTCCTTCCAGTATAGCAAGATTTACTCCCAAAATAACAGTAAGAAAGCCTGCCAGCGACGACCCTGGTCTCAGTTCGTGTCAGCACGGAGAGCTTAGCCGGCGCCTGTGAGGGGTTGTTGCCTTGCTATACGTTACCCTTCCCGGCACGTTGCCATCTGCCCTGCCATGCACCTCACCGTCCGCTGCCCACCTGTACGGGTCTAGGTAAACATGTGTGTATATGCATATGTGCGTATAAACAAAGAATGGAAGTATAAAGGTAGGCGTAAGTTTATGTATGTGTTTATGGCTCATAGGTATTTGCATGTACACACACACACACACACACACACACACACACACATGCGCTCTGCCAATAGGCTGATATATACCAGGAAAAAACAAACTTTAACCTCACGTCAATTGGAATCCAGCCAAATAATCATTCAATTATCTTCCTTATTGGCTTAACTAGCATTTCACTTCTGCCTTCCTTAATATCTCCATAACTAAACACATGTTATCCCTCCTGATGATTAAATCTTAACTCTTACTTGTCTGGTGTTGCAATGAAAGACCATGAAGCTACACTCGAGAACAGTTCGATGCTCTTGATGTACGACCGTTGTATGCGGTAGTCACACGTGCTTTGCCAGGCAAAGAATGCGTGTTCTGTATCATATTCATGAGCGTGGTTCCACGTCGTCTTTTAATGAACTGATTAATCTTCATATCTATGAACTGAAACTATGCTTTAACCCATACTGCCGATGCTAATCAACTGACTTTCCTATAGGCACGAACTGAACCGAACTTTACGAGTATATAATACATAATCAGTATTGAATAAAGTGTTATCCATCATACTTCCTCCAACACATTATGCGGTAACATTACGCCACTTCCGCTTGCATATAAATATTGCCCTTGTTTAGCACGCATTTTATATGTTTCATGTTAATTATTCATATAGCTGCTCTTTTCCCAGTATTCCTGTATCGAATGTTCTCTTATATAACTCTCAAGGTAACCTACGTTTAACTTATAGGGTCTAACTCTCTTTCATACGTAAGAATTTATCGAAAGAAAAAGGATATTGACATCTGGTTCATGGAAAAGTTCAACTCTGCCATTAAGTTGCACGTAACACAATTACAGCTTTGACATGGTCCACAAGAGCCTTTGTTCTGTCCTATCTGGAATCTATAACGCTTCTTCTATATTTGCTAAACTATTAATCAGTTCTTGGCTCTCCCTGCACCTCGCTACTTTTGGTTCAAAAGTTTCAGTCGCGGATGTGAACATTCGGAACCCAATGACGTCACTCTTTGCAAGTAGTTCCCTGTTCTCTCTGAAATTTATAATTCTTCTGCTGCATTTTCTCAAGCGTCAATTAGTTCATGTCTCTTCTCTAAACCTGTTATTTTCCATCCAACATAATCAGACAAATTTCATCTACAAAGCCGAATGTCTTTACACAGTACAAAGAGTTCAGTCTCTTCGACCGAGTGTAAGAATAAAGTGATGCGAAAAATGGTTCGCTCCACTCCACGACACCTCGCCGTCTGCTGCCCTCCCCCGGCATTTCACCGTCTGTTGTCCTTCCTGGCACCAGTTCTGTTCGTTTATCTCTGTCAGGTACTCTATCTGTCATCCCGCAGTGACAGGAGACATTGTATATAACTGAGTGAGGGGTTTCCCTGCGTCTGGTGCAATGTATGTTCCAGGCAGTCTTTAAACATGTCTGCCATCATTTTCGCCTTAAACTCTGTGCTTGAAACGCCAAAAATAATTTAACAAATAATGTGAACCCATCCAAGAAGTCATTTTTTTCTTCCAGACGCATCACAGTTATGTGACGAGACGCCTAATAGAAAGACCTGAGGTACAGTCACTGAATCAAGTATCTTCCATGCTTTGGTGAATCTGGCAAGGGAGAGTCGAGCCATCTGACACACGCATATGTGTAGCACATGAACAGTTGGCACACATGAGAAACCTTGGACACAAGCGTCCACAGACATGCTACCGCTCCGTTCATTTCCTTCGTGGCTTTTTGCTTGATATTTGGTCTTTCCATACTGGCTGTGGTATGATGACGGACATTATTTGTCATGCCGTACTGATATGAGGTTTGGTCGGTTATGGTTCCCATTAAAAAACAGTCCTTTACGAAACGCTCAAGAGCAAGATTCCATACTGGCAAAGATTCATGAAAACATGCTGGAGGGACGCGTGACTCGCCAACATCATATCTACGTTAGGAGAGTTCATCATTGAGAAATCTCATAGGATAATGGAGAGAACTTGTCGTTTATTCTCTTTTGTAACATCAGTATCAGAAATTTCGAATAATTAATTCGGCAAAACACTTGTAAGAACTTCTCTCTCGCCACGCAAACCAACTAACTTGATGTAGTTGAGATAAGCTTATTACCTTTCCCCGGTTTTAATTTCTTTTTTGAAACGGAACAAGGAAGATGTGATTGTCCATCTAACCATGAAATACTTGCACTTTCTGTGGTGAGACATAACTTGCCTGGGAAAAGAAAGTTTGATCGTGTTGTCAGCTCATGACACTTGCAAGATCTACGTCACAGGGAGGCGATACACGGGCCAATCCATGATGATATTATCTCTCTCGTTATTTATAGACTTGAGACGCAGTAGCTCTAGAAACACCACACACAAAGACGCTCTGTAATATGAAGCGAGGCAAGGTCGTCAGAAGTCTTATCTGTGGTCAAAAAATCATACTTTCAGCTGTCAAACATTTTCGTACTGAATTTCTAACATGTCTGCCTCAATAAAAATAACGTAAAGTTATTTGGTTGGTCAGCCTCTCTCTTGATATTGGATCTCACATCCTCTGCTGTGTTGTGCCTGCTATCATTGCCACCTCGTTCCAGTTATTCGTCTGACTCACCGATGCTTTGGTATCTTTGACGTCTTTCCCAATACCTTCAACACGTAGAGAGAGGCGCAATTATTTCTTTAAGTCATCTTTGAAAATGTTAAAAGTATTTCTTGCTACTTCTGCCCTCAATGATCACTCTCTTCGCCCAGACGCTTCTGAATCCAGGAAAGTGTTTGGGGACGTTCACAAGAGCGACCGTAATGAGACAGGTTCGAACCGTTTGAGGAACCATGCGTGAAACATCAGGTCGAGAGGCTTCACTCTTGCAAAATGTTCACTGAAGCAAGTTCTGCCACACCAACCTTAGAGTACAAAGTTCTTTTAAGGAAGTATTGCTGATTAGAAATAATTCTGTCTTTTCTTTGGTATGATTCCTGATTTTCGTATAACAGTATGATGGGAATCAGTCGTCTCAATTTTCCACTATCCTTAACGAGACAATTTAATGGTGACAATCAAGTGTGCAATTACAGGAGTCATGAAGGCGGGCGATTCTTTCTAGTTTTAGTTCACGTTTAGACACACGACGACGGCCACTCATGGCCAACGGGCAGACATCAGTCTAATGTGAATCGTCTAATGTGAAGCGCGTAGGAAAATGATGACGCAAATATGTGAAGGCGTAGAGAGAGCTCGAGAATATTACGTGAGAGAGAGAGAGAGAGAGAGAGAGAGAGAGAGAGAGAGAGAGAGAGAGAGAGAGAGAGAGAGAGAGAGAATGACTTTCAGCAGGGATTTCATCGTTATCAGTGCCAGTAGGTGGTATGGTTTTACCGTCTCTACACAATCCTCACCCTCAAACTCTAACACACTCCCACCAGTCTTTACTATGTAGATAGAATCTGTCTTCCATTTCTATGAACTTCAGATATCTAAATCATCGCATCACTGATGATGATATTTTTACCTTGTGTTGAGGCCATCGTTCCCAACACTTCCCCCAGTTGATCCCAGAGGCAAACACTTGGTGTCGTAGATTGTTTGATGGTTAGAGCCGGCAATACCCCTGACGCTCTCTGACGTCAAGCTTTAGCTCTGTATCTATAGGTTTTCAGGAACAGACGATACGGAAATGGTAACTGAAGTTGATAAAGATGTTGCACGAAGTTCACTCCAGGCACTAGTTATTGGCAACACTGTCAAGGTCCATCTCGGAGGGTAGATCTTCCCTGGGGGCAGCCAGAATCCCTGTGATCCCTCCCTCAGGGGAAGGAGGGGTATGGGGAGAGAGAGAGAGATAGAGAGAGAGAGAGAGAGAGAGAGAGAGAGAGAGAGAGAGAGAGAGAGAGAGAGAGAGAGAGAATTATGAAAAATGAATAGGAGAAAACAAAATGAAGAAATAGACCAACATGAAAAACACAAAACAAGTGAATAAAACAGAAGGAAACAGAACTTGGCAAACATATCACACCAAAATCAAACAGAAACCGGGAGTTCGCGACCATAAACGAGTCTTTAATCTATTTGCTTAAAATCAGCGACAGACGCACATATTTGTTCGACTCCCAATTTACCGAGCCAGTAGCTATCTCCCTTTCCTCTAATGTCTCGCTGACTCTGATTGCTTAACTACATCCCTAGTTCGTGTTTGCTATTTGTTTGAATGATTAGAGGTTCTTTTAAGGTTCGTTTGAAAGGTAACTGGTCGTCTGAATGGTTGTTCTGAATGGTGACGTAAGTATTGAATGGTTGTTCCCTGATGATTTAGGTTTTAGCTGGTTGACTACATTTCAGATGTCTGTTGGTTATTTGGACGGATCGTTTCTGCTTGTCTATGTTTGTGTGTGGTTGTTGACTGGTTAGTGATTAATGGTTATCGAATTCAGGAGGTAACAGTTGTGTGTGAGAATAATGCTTGATGGAAGTGTTGTCTGAGTGCTTGCCCACTTGCTCCTGCCTCCCGCCACACACTGGTTGTTGGACCACAACTCAGGAGCAAGTCTGGGACTGTCTGAGCACCAGGTTCATGTCTCCTGGTCAACTCTGACTCCCAGATTACCATCATATCATGTTTGTGAATACTTATTATGTAATGACAAGAGTGATAGTGACTTCTGATCTGAAAATATATTTCAGGTTATGCACGTACGTACACTAGCGTCCTTTGTAAGGTCTGTCAGAGGCAGTCGTTGAGTTGGGATTGTTTGCATGATGAGTCACAGCCTCCCTAACTACCACACAGATGTTTACTGTCAGTCACCAAGACCTTCCTGCCGGGAAATCCGAGGTACTCTGAGTCCCATAAGTCATATGTCAGGTTGTGGAGAATGTCGTCATGATCAGTGACCACTGTGTAGTCGAGCGGCACTTCTGACGCTGGAGGGGCGGGGGGTGGGGGGACCGGACAACCCTACTAAGAGTTTATGGTCGAATATCTCGTCCCAGGGAATGGAGAAACAGACCTTAAAGACCA